>NC_059086.1:33831146-33853266 GCF_020497125.1 Mauremys mutica | reverse complement strand
TGGGCAATGTCCTTTTCCCTTAGGGTCTTAAGTCACCCCAAAGTCCAACAACCCAAAAGTCTCTGTCCCTGGTCAGTGCTGCCCCAGAGTTCAAAAGTTCATCTGCAGAGTTTTACACACACACACCCAGCCTGGGCAGAATTGGGGGAGGGGGGCACACGGGGTGTTAAGGGGCACCTTACGTGGGCTAAGGCCAACTGCCCCGCCACTCCGTGGAGGTCTGCTGCAGCCTTCACCACAAACAGCTCTTCTCCACTAGCTGCTCCGCGCCTCCAGTCGTCCCCACAAACTGCTCCTCTCGCTGTTCCATGGGCTGCTCCAACTGTCCCACAAGCTGCTCTATTCCACCCGCCATTCCATGAACCACTCCAACCATCCTGCAAACTACTCTGCTAGTTGCTTAACAAAATATCTTCAGGCACCACCACTAGTTAACACAGCACTCAATAACCTTACCTCAGTAATTTTAGCTCTTTGAGTGATTTCAGATTCATAGTAGGGGAGCCTCAGTGCTGGTACACCATTGGCACAAAAGGAACTCAGCTCAGCAGCTTTTAGTTAGACTCTTAAGAGAAGCAAAATTAGCTCTGCTACTCAACACTGGAAGGACAGAATAATTTAGATAATTTTTTCTTCAAGGTTCCCAAGACACAAACCAGGTTTTCATCTCGAGGCCAAAAGACCAAAAACATCAGGACACTTGATCACAGCCTTGGATAGGCCAAGAGACTACTCACCCCATCTGAGCTCACACTCACTTACCCCCCAACCTCTCTCAATTCACTGGGTTTTGGAACCCATGCCCCTTGTCTGGCAAGTGCTACTTAGTTGATTGTGACTCCCTCTGTCATAAAACAGGCTCATAGTCCTTCATTCACATAATCAGGGTAACAACACTTTATTCCTCCTACCCCATAACCGAGACATTGAGGATCCCACAGCTGTCAAAGTGACCATTTTTTGATCTGCCGTGGACTCATGCTAGGCAGAGTGGGTGTGCCTATGCAAACAAGATCCGCCCCCTAAGTTCTTTTCCACACTGGCCATAATTCACCACCAGATGTCAGGGTAGAGCTCATCCTGACTCTGCTTACATATCAATATGCTCATTTAATATGAGGCGCTCTAGTTCACCCATCTTATTATTTAGACTTCTAGCATTGGTATATGAGCACTTTAAAAAAATTGTCTCCTTTTAGCTGTCTGCTATTACATGATGTAATTCAGGGGTTCTCAAACTGAGGATCTGGACCCCTCAGGGGGTCACGAGGTTATTAAATGGGGGGTTGCGAGCTGTCAGCCTCCATTCCAAACCCCGCTTTGCTGCCAGCATTTATAATGGGGATAAATATATAAAAATATATTTTTAATTGATTAGGGGGAGTGGCACTCAGAGGCTTGCACTCAGACCCCCCCCAATTTCAGTCCCCTGCCTGGAGACCTCCCACTCACCTCAGGGTGTGTGCCCCCTACCCCAGCAACTCTATCCCCAGGCAGACTCTGACCCCTGCCTGGGACCCGCTCCTCAACTGCAGTCCCTTCCCCAGGATACCCCAACCTTAATTCATTTTTGACTTTTACTTCACTTGATTCTAAGCATTCTTTCACATCTAGTGCCACTCCCCCATCAGCACGACCTGTTCTGTCCTGCCGATATATTTTTTTTTTTGTACCCTGGTTTTACTGCTGTGTCCCATTGATTATCCTCATTCCACCCAGTTTCTGTGATGCCTTTAGGACAGTTTTAAACTAAGGGCTGGGGGAAAGCCAGCAGGTGTGGAGGAGCACGTGGTTGGAACATCTCTTAGGGGAGGATCTATTATGCCACTGCTTGCATCCGAAGAAGTGGGTATTCACCCATGAAAGCTCATGCTGCAAAACGTCTGTTAGTCTATAAGGTGCCACAGGATTCTTTGCTGCTTCTATTATTACAGCATCTCTATGTCCTTGTGAGGAGAAGGGGATGGAAAATGATAAAATACATGCAGGGTCTGATCAGAAACAGACAAATGAAAGAGTCCCAGTCAATTACATCAGTGGTTCTCAAATGAGCTTAGGGGGCGGATCTTGTTTGCATAGGCACACCCACTCTGCCTAGCATGAGTCCACGGCAGACCAAAAAATGGTCACTTTGACAGCTGTGGGATCCTCAATGTCCCATGGAGGTCCTGGACTTCAATCTCTTACCTAGCAGCCTAAATTTGGCCTCCAGGGTCTCTCTCCTGTCCTTCCCTGTGTCATTGGTACCTACATATACCACATGTACCATGACCACTGGGCTTTAGCGACAGGCACCTGACCCTAGCCGTGGCCTTTACCACCCACCTGTCCCCGTCAGCGGATCCCGGCCTTGTTAACAAGCAGATGAATCTGGCTCAAGGGGAGAAGCGGATGAAACGAACAGGCATGTACGACTCACCAAACCAGGGCAGGCCCAGGTTTCTGTTTAACCGGCTCTCCTATCCCCTGTTCTCGTCCCCCATCCCCAGCGCAGCACCTCAGAGCCTCCAGCCACTGACTGGAACCTCGTCCCATCAGTCCGGGGAGCTACAGGTCTCCGTGGAATGACGGGGCACCTACACGTCCCACTGCAGGTGGACGTGTGCCCAGCGCTGGAGCCAGGGCGTGTTGCCCAGCAGTTCCCGTGCTGCGGCGCGTGCCGGCCAATCTCATGGACCCGCCCAGAGCTCACAGGGCAGATCTGCCCTGACCCCTCTCAGCCCCCGCTGAGCTTGCCCCCGTCTGATCCAGCCAGTGCGGTGCTGGCAGGAAACATGCAAACCGGGGCCTGCCCAGAGTGTTTTTCAAAGTCTACCTCCACCTCACCAGTAGATGGCAGCTGATGGCAAGGTTCATCCATAGCGAGCTGGGTGTCTGGCAAAGGCTGCCCGGCCTCGCTCCCAACGGGGTGACTCTGCCAGGGGTCTGGGCTCAGGGGGAGCCCCAGTCAAAACGTGGGGGCCAGGCCGGGCCCGATAAAGGGGGCACTGCCAGGGAGGCTGGGAGGCCTCCCACGCTGTGTAAAGTCCAGCGCACGGACAGAGAGGAGGGAGACAGACACAGGGACAGAGACACGAGGCCCCAGGAACCTTCAACACTTTATTAGTGTTAATCATTCAGGATGAGGGGACTCTGCAAAATCACAGGCCTTGAAAAAAGAAATATCCCACCCCCTCCACCCCCTGTATCCTCCCATGTCCCCGAACCCTCCAACAGTGTCCCCTGCCCTGTAACCCCCCCAACCCTCCGATGGAGCGTCCTAACCCTCCATCCCCCTTTCCCCCGATGGCACCCCCTGGCCTGCCATGCCCCCAACCCTCCTGCAGCACCCTCAGCCCCGCCGTTACCCCCGCCTCTGAGAGGGCCACCTAGGCTGCTGAGGGGGCCAAGGCCTCTGAGGGGGCCAAATAGGCCGCTGATGGGGCCAACGCCTCTGAGGGGGCCACTTAGGCCGCTGAGGGGGCCAAGGCCGCTGAGGGGGCCACTTAGGCCGCTGAGGGGGCCAAGGCCTCTGAGGGGGCCACTTAGGCCGCTGAGGGGGCCAAGGCCTCTGAGGGGGCCACTTAGGCTGCTGAGGGGGCCAAGGCCTCTGAGGGGGCCACTTAGGCTGCTGAGGGGGCCAACGCTTCTGAATACGCGCAATGTCCTGCCATCCCCACAATGTTACGATGTCGCCCTCTGCCCTGCTGTCCCCCCAGCCCTGCAATGGTGCCCCCTGACCCACCATCTCCCCAACCCTCCAAAGGTGCCCCCTGCTCTCCCCTACATCCTCTGCTCTCCCCTCTGCCCCCTGCTCTTCCTTCTGCCCCCTGCCAGATGGATGCAGCGGTTGCCTCATGGCTCGAATCTCATCCAGGCAGGCGCTGGGGTCAGGGCTGGGGTCGTTCCCTCTGCAGTCCCTGCAGCCGTTGGTGTCACAGCGCAGCAGGGGCACGTTGGGCAGCTGGTGCCAGGCCTCCAGCAGGCTTTGGGAATCCAGGTCCCGGTCCTGACGGTAGATTTGCCAGAAGACGAAGGCCTTGTAGTTGTGGTCGATGGGGCGGAAGGTGTCGCTCACCATCCGTAGGATGTTGTGGGGCCTCTTCACCAGCAGGCACGTCCCCGCGCAGGGCGAGCGGATGGTGAAGAAGATCAGGCAGCTTCTCTCGTTGTAGGTCCGGGCCAGGAGCTTCTGCACGGGGCTGTTCCGGTCGCCCTGGAGCAGGCGCCACTCGGCGTGTTCCCCCGCCCTGCCCAGGCGCTGCATCCGGGCAGCCACAATGGGCCCTTCGTCTGGGTCGTACAGGACACCCTCTGGGTTGATGGCCGCCTGCATGTCCCGCAGCTTGTTCCTGCGCAGCACCTGTTCCAGACCAGATGGGTTCTCACAACTGGCTTTCTGCAGGCTGACGGCGAAGGCGTATTCAACAGCCAACCCATCCCTGAGCGAAGGCAAAGCAAAGGGCAGTGAGAAGACAGGGGGCTCTGAACAGCTCTGCCCCAGCCCCGAGCGGCAAACTTGGGGTGGGTCACACATGGCGCCGTCACTGGCCGGTTCTAGCTCTCAGGGCTCCAGCCTGGATTAGGGAATGTTTGCTCCCTGGGAGAATGAAATAAACCTGGAGGGCGGTTTTTAGAAGAAACTGCAACAGGTGCCCCCAGGGATCATCAGCCTGGTGTGAGCTTTGGTCCGTCAGCCCCACAGGGCTGAGCGTTACCGCTTGAGCTCCAGGAACAAGCCGGAGCTTTTATGCGGAGCCACCCCAAGAGAGGGACGTGACACACAGTTCGCCCCAGCATACACAGCGATTTTCTGGAGAGCCGAAGAACACTGGAGATCAGGGCTCCTCGTTTCTCCCCCCAGTTCTGGGAGGGGACTGTGATTGTGATTAAAGGGAGGCTAACAATGGCACCTATATATGGCACATTCAGTGTGAAAGGCTTTATGTCTGCCACGTTAGAGAGCTGGGTTCTCATCCCACCTCTGCCTGAAGTGGCCTTGTGCAGCTGAATTGGGGAAGGTTGGGAGCTCATAACTGAGTGAGGACAGGGCAGTAATCTGTAAGGTCTGAGGCCTTTTTCAGGAATAAGCAGCAGCCCAGGAAGCAAAGAGTCATATTCCCTCTAAATTTAAAAAAAAATGTAAGATTGGGCTGTTAAGGCAGCATTCCTGTGCTAACAGTCCCCACCATCACCAGATCTTAAGATCATTAAAGAAAGCTTTATTTGACAGCATTCAACAGTCTGGCAAGAAACCCACTTATTGTCGTACCTCCCGCAGGCATGCCGCCAAATCCACGTTACCACCGGACCTCCCACAGCTGCGCCGCCGAAGGCTGCCTGACTGCCGTGCTTGGGGCGGCAAAAAAACTAGAGCCGCCCCTGCCTTTATAGTCCCCCACTTCTCTACTCTTTATCTAGATGGTCTCTGTCTGGTTCTTTGATTGTTTCTGTCAGTTGCAGAACTAATTTTACAAGATTTAAATCAAGTAAGGTGGCGGGTTATGATTGGGTAAAGAATTGTTTTGTAATGGGCTAGGATTGGAGAAAAACACAATTCTGTAGCATTTCAGTTAACGATTGGCTCAGGTACAGCTAAGCCCAACTCAAGTTTCATTATATAAACTGGGGTCCAAAAGGAACGCAGTTCTTTGGAGGCTAACTGCAGTGAACAGCCGAAGATCAGAGCTGCCAGCCCTCAGCACCCTGCCAGCCCTCAATGCAGCAGCTAGAGCCCCAGATGACCTGGCCCTGACTGGCCCCCAGGAAAAGTCCATCTGCCTTATTGGGAGTGGTGAGCATTGTCTGCTTCCCCTGTGTATGGGTGCAGAAGGATCTGGGGCTCGCATCTGGGAAGGGTGATTGTGGGATTCAGGGGGAGATGGAGCCTGGAACTGGAAGAGGGGTAATTCTTGGGGATTTCCAATTTTTGTTTTGGAAAAATTAAAAACAGATTTCAGTTGGACCATATCTGAATATTTAATTTCAGCAAGATCCAAATATTTCCATTTCAGCTTTAGCAACTTGACTTTCCTGCTGTATAATATAATGTAATATAATATTTCACCTGTATATTATAAACAGTAATATAATATAAGTAAAAATATAAAATAAAGTCATAACCAAATGTTTCTATCTAACAAAACATAATTCTAAAACAAAATTTGGAAATCCCATTCCATGGAAGTTTTCAAATTTTAGTAACTAATTTGGACTGAAAAGAAAATAGAAATTTCTGAGGGAATTGGAATTCCAGTTTCCAACCAGTTTTTCACAATAGTAATGAGACCCACAACCCCAGCCCGGTGCACCCCTAGAAGTACCCCTCTTCCAGTTCTCTCCCTGCATCCCAGAATCACCCCTCCCAGCTCTGAGCCCCAGCTCCCCCTGCACCCCAAAATCACCCCTCCCAGCTCTGCCATGCACTGAGCCACCTATGCCATAGAAAATCACACAGAGCAAACGTGAAGCATCTTCCCCCCGTTTTCCTTCATTTACCACCCGAGGAGGGCAGACGGGTCCCAGCCAGATGGGAAATGCCCCACTGGCATCTCACTCACTTATCTACATGATCCACAGTCTCTCTGAGCGCGGCCGGGTTGATGCTCCCGACAGTCTCTGGCCCGAAGCAGAGGAGAAGTGGCAGCAGCAGGAGTCCAGCCCTGGGCATCCGTCCCGACACCTGCACAGGACCCCACAGTATCAGCACCCCTGAGCCTGGGCACAACCCAGAGCCACCAACCCACATCCGCTAGCCCCTGGTGTGCTACCGACAGGAGAGGGGGCAGGGGATAACCCCCTGGAGATTGATGGGGTGGGGTGTGAATGGCAGACAGGTCTTCCATGGGGCTTTATGGCCCGGGGCGGGAGAACAAAGGGGACTCAACTGGGATTCCATAGGGCAGAAGGAAGCGGTGGTCATTCACCAGGATTTCCATGGGACAAGAGGAGGTGGGAGGGACTCACAAGGATTTCCATGGGGCAGGAGGTGAGGGGCAGCGGGTACTCACCATGGTTGCCATGGGGCTGGAGTAGGAGGTGCCGTCACTCACTGACAGATGCTCATACCGGATCCCCAGTGATGGGCTCTCAGCTCCCAGCCCCTCTTCTTATAGCCCCATTCTTTCCACCACCACCCCCCATGCTGCAGAGGGACGGTGCCCGCTCCTGCTGTCCCCGTGACCAGGCCAGTGGCAGGGGAGGTGGGACTCATCTAATTCATTCAATATTGCCTTGAAAGGAAATATTGTGGGGCTGAGCCAGGAGGGGTGGGGCAGACGGGGGACCAGGATGGGAGGTGGCAAGGGGCAGGGCAGACATGGTGGGGGATGGGAGGTGGTGGGGACACTGGGGCAGATGGGTAGGGGGCTGGGAGCTGGGGAGGGCCAGGGCAGATGGGGGTGAGGGATGGGGTATGGTGAGGGCCAGGGCACACAGCAGTGGGGGATGGGAGGTGGTGAACACCGGCCAGCGCAGACTCCAGGCTGGAGCATTGGCCCTGTGCAGGTGGGTTGGCTTGTCTCATGCTGGGGGTCGACGGGGTGATGTTCCTGATTCTCCTCCTCATGAGCAAGGCCTGGGGCCTCACATCTCTGTCCCTGTGTCTGGCACTGTGACCCTCTGTGCTCCAAGGCAGTTCCCTGGCACTCCCATATTTACCATGGTGATAGAATTCGGCTCTGTTGTGTACACAGTGAGCCTTGTGAGGCATCATTCGAAAGGGCTCGATCTGTTGAACATTAATGTCCTGGTGGATTGTATGTGCTGTCATTGTATGGGCACTTATGAAGTTGTGGTTGGTGTGTGTCACTGGAAGATGTTGTGAGGTTGGAAACACCCACAACCAGTCTTTCAGGTACAACAGTGGAGAAGCCAGATAGTGTTGATGGCCCATAGGGGGAATGCACACTCCCAAGGACTATCATGTGTGTCCAATGAAGGCTTCTCACAGGGAGCCCATAGACAATGGACAGGGCTTTACTCATGTTATATAGATCTCTACAGCAAGTGGGAGAGCCTATAAAGGAAGGGAAGTGACTTTTGGCCTCTCGCCCCTCCCAAAACTCAACACCTGGGAGCACTGTCTGGAGAACAAAGAGGGTGAACAGGGGAGGTGGTTCCAGGCTGCAAAGGAGAATCCCAGCCTATGCAGTGAGGAACTCGACCATCTATGGAGTCTAGCCAATGGCTTTAGTTTGGTATTTAGTTATTGTGTGATGTCATGATTCCATTCTATAGACTCCTTATATGTTCGTCAGAATTGATTTATAGGTTTATAATAGTATAAGATGAAGCAATATTTCGAGAAACTAATAAGTCAGGCAAACTGAAACAGGAGAAGACTGTGGGCTGAGGCCTGCTGAAAGGCTTTAGCTTAGCTATTTTAGGCCTTGGATAGCAGCTGCTGACCTAAAAATGAGGGATAGCTCAGTGGTCTGAGCATTGGCCTGTTAAATCCAGGCTTGTGAGTTTAATCCTTGAGGGGGCCCTTTGGGGGTTAGTCCCACTTTGAGCAGGGTTTGGACTAGATGACCTCTTGCAGTCCCTTCCAACACTGATAATCTATTATTTGTTTTTTAAAACAAAAAATTGGATTTGTGACCATAAATCAGCATTGACCATGACAGAATTCTTTCTGATTGGGTACTGCACAATACTGTTTCTTTCCTGCAAAGGCTATTTGCTTCATAGGAGCTTTCCATGCAATTAGTTGTACTGGACATGATACTTGTGTTACATTTACTGCCAGTAAGTTTTGTTGGTACCTTTCCAGCTGACCACATAGTGGGGTTATTACCTTCAACATGTTTCACCTACAGATTCATTGATGCCCCTTTTGAGAGCAACAAGTTATTTGTGGGCAGGGGTGAAAGTAACTTAAATTTCTTACAGGTACTGTCCTGTCACAGTGGGGGGCTCAGGGCAGAGGATCGGGGTGGAGGTGTTGTAATACGACAGTACCTGTTAGAAATTTAAGTGTGGGGTGCAGGGGGCTGGGTTGTGGGTGGGGGGGGGAGCTCAGGGCAGGGGGTTGAGGGTTGTGGGGGGCTCAGGGAAGGGGGAGGGGATGTGGGGAGGCTCAGGGCAGAGGATTGGGGGCTTTGGGGGGCTCAGGGCAGAGGGCTGGGTGTGGGTGCAAGAGTCAGGGGAGGAGGCTGGGGGTGAGGGCTCAGTCCAGGAAGGGGGCTAGGTGTGTGTGTTGGTGGGTTTAGGAGTCAGAGCAGGGGGGTTGGGGGCTGTGGGAGGCTCAGGGCAGGGGGCTAGGTGTGTGTGTGGGAGTGCAGGAGTCAGGGAAGGGGGCTGTGGGTGCGGAGGGCTCAGGGAAGGGGATTGGGGTGTGTGTGTAGGGGGGAGTGCGTGGGGGGAGACTCGGAGCTGGGGCAGTCCTGCTCATGGCTGGGTTACCTTATCTGGCTGGTGGACGGGTCCCTGCCCTGCTGCTCCTGTTTGCTGGCAAGGGAGCTGTGGGCTGGTTGGGGAGGGGCCCATCTGCTGCAGGGAAATGGATGGCAGTGGACGTGAGAGACCCCCCTGGCCTGCCGCTCCCTTCCCTGGCTTCTTCCCAGGGGCTGCCGGCAGCAGTGTCCGCCATTGGCACTGCACGGGCGCTGCCTGGCGTCCAGTGAGAGAGGGGAAAGACGGGGGACAGGCGCGGACACCCCACCAGGAGACCGGTTTATTTTCTGGAGTACGTAATTGATGTGCTTTCCGATTTTTTTAACATTCACCTTATTTTTAATTGACATTTCTGTACCAAACAATTCTGTAATCCTCCATATAATTTCCAGTGGACTTGTTTTTTGGGGTTTTGGGGTTTTTCTGAGGAGCATAGAGATCACAGAATCATAGAATCATAGAACTAGAAGGGACCTCGAGAGGTCATCAAATCCAGTCCCCTGCACTCATGGCAGGACCAAGTAGCATCTTTAGACCATCCCTGACAGGTGTTTGTGTAACCTGCTCTTAAAAATCTCCAGTGATGGAGATTCCACTACCTCCCGAGGCGATTTATTCCAGTGCTTAATCACCCTGACAGTTAGGAAATTTTTCCTAATGTCCAAGCTAAACCACCCTTGCTGCAATTTAAGCCCATTGCTTCTTGTCCTATCCTCAGAGGTTAAGGAATCATTTTTCTCCCTCCTCCTTATAACAACCTTTTACTGTTGTCATGGCTCCTCTCAGTCTTCTCTTTTCCAGACTAAGCAAAACCAATTCATTCAGTTATTATTGTCTAGTTTTAAACCCAAATTAGCTATATCCTGCATCTGTGGTTGATAAGTGGTAATCTTATCCCCAAGGATTACTGAGAAGAAAAATGCCACTTTCGTGTCCGCAATAACTGAATTTTCTCATTTGCCAATTAGACAAATATAACAGAGCAGGGATATGTGCGAATTGTACCTGATTAATTAATACCCCTGGCACAGGTTTGGCAGTGAGACCACTACCAGGGCCTTCTTGTAATTTTGGACATTTTCCTGAGTTTTGGGGCTTATGGTTCTTTTTAACTATTATTGTCTGGACCTTTCCTTTAACTACTGCTTTATCAGAGGCTCCTAGAACAATTGCAATAGGAGGAATATTTCTCTTGGAATTTCTTGGTTGGGTTTGAATATAACTCTAAGCTTTAGACAATTAGTCCAGCTCTCCCAGCAGAGTGCTTCCAGGTTTAACATGCATTATTACTTTACCCCAAAGTGCTGGTGAAGAATTGTTAACAAACAAATTAATACATTGTGGGTTTGTTTCCTTACCAGGCATTTCATTAAAGAGCCAAGCGGCTGAAAGTCTACTGTGGAATGTATTGGGTGACTTGCCTTCCCATTGCTTCATGTTAGCTACCAAAGTCACTCCTGCCTGGCTTGGGTGCATGTGGAGGCTCTGGTTTGGGCTCTAAAGTGTCTTGGGCTACAATGGGCATGTTAGATTTCAAATGAATGATGCCACTTGTTCTCTTTATTATGGCTCCTGACTTGATTGGCTTAGAGAGATTAAAGTGACTTTTAGATTGCAAAGACTTTTGTCTTTCTTAAGAGATACCGATATCCAGAATTTCACCCTTACAGGCTTTTACAGCAACTTCTACAGTTCCCTGAGTTTCTTGCAAGAAACGACCCCGTTGTGGATGGGCTTGCAAGATATTTTTTTTAATTGTGCTGCTGTTTTTACTCTTGCCCAAACAAATGTTCCTGCCCCGTGGCTTCTTTTTCACACCATAATTTTATAACCAGCCTCTTGCAGGTGTTGCTTACTGGAGCTTAAGTCTCTTGCCAAACTCTTCCTTTGATTAAGGAGTACAGGATTGACCTCCCTTACCCTACTGAGTTGTTTTTTTCAATGTCTAACTAGACTTCTGCTCTTTGCATAAGGCTTGTTTTACCTTCTGCAGTTGTTTTACCTTTCTTTTAAATCCTTTTCCATAGGATATTGCATGCTATAGATACACAATCCAGGGCTATTTCTTTCACCTGTTAAGCCTTTCCCCGCCCCCGCCTTTTCCTTTTCAAAGAGGAAATACCATCAATTTCAGGGATCTCTAGGGGCCCCAAGCACTCCAGTAGTTTTTAACTAACCCTCCCCCACGGGCTTTAATGTCGTCTCGCACAAAGGCCTCCCAGTACGTTTGTGGAGTTTGAATTGTTGCAATAAATGCCTGAGTGCTTAACTTATTTTGTTCCCTATTTCTTTTGGAAAAGTGGCCGGCGTCCCTTCCTTGCTCCCAAAATGTTTACAGGGAATTGATTTGATTTGATTTTTTAAATTGAGAAGGGTTTGTGGTGCTTACTTCTCCTTCAAAAGCAGCAAAGAGTCCTCTGGCACCTTATAGACTAACAGACGTATGGAGCATGAGCTTTCATGGGTGAATACCCACTTGGTCGGATGCTTCTCCTTCAGGTGTTCTACAGCTGGAGCACACCGAGAGGAAGGGGCAGTGACCAAGGCAACCCCACAAAGATTTCCTTGATCCTCCATCAGTGGCATAGTCCAGAGGAGTTTAAAGTTTGGGGAGCTTATTAATTAATATGATGTGTGTGTGGGGCGGGGGTACTTGTTGCTTATTATTGACAAATGACGGAGAAGTGTCCGACCCACTCTGCCACGCCTGGTAGGGGGCTTTTACCCATACGTGAATTCAAGGGTCCATTACACAATTGCAATTCCTATTTTCTTCCCCTGACCTCAATGTTTACAACATTAACCAGACAGACAAACATAGAATGCAAGCAGGCGTAAGCAAAAGCAGGACATCTCCCAGTATGACTTTTGACTTAGATATATATTTTTTTTTCTTAAAACCTTGGTTTCTTATTGGGTTTCTGTGTTTACTATGGTTCCACATGTTCTTTATGGTTTCTTGCGTTTTCTATGGTCCTGGGTTTCAGCACCAAATCTGGAGCCTTTCATTCTATTTAACCTCAGTCACATTTCCCTGGGTTCAGCTCTGGTGGCTACAGTCTCAAGTTCAAGCGAGTTGTCTCTGTTCTAGATCTGGAGCCCATAGGAACACAGGAAACCATCAGCAAGTAACACATACAATTACAAGAGCCTCTCTCTTTTAGCCGTTTTATTAAAGTTGGCAGTAAAATCATAAAAGTTACAGCACATCTAATTAAAAATCAAGATATGTGCCATGCACTAATTATAACTATAGACAGAATTACATCCTCCTAGGCGGCATTAGAATCTGTCAGCCCTCTCAAACTCCGTCGGCCCTCGCATGGATTGATTGTTACTATGGGAGTGGTTCCTGCTGGAGTTTCCTGTAGGAAGCTCAGTTTGCCTACTTTGGGCACCCTTTGTGATACTGTGATGCTGTCTATACCTACATTCTGCACATGTACATGACAGCATCGTCCCTCTCTTTTTTATCGGTCTATGTTCCCTGGAGACATGAGGGACCCCGAATTCTGTAGGCTGGGTAGGTTGATGTCCCGCCTTTGTCTTGCGGTTTAAGGCACGGGTTATAAGCATATTTTGTTGTTACAGCATTTTTATGATTTAAATTTAACTTTCCCACTTTGACTGTCTCAATATTACCCGTTTCTGCCTCTTTTCTTAGAATTTTAGGGCATCGGGTTCTTTTTAGGTTACCAACATACACCACGTTTCGTATTCAAAGCCTAAAATAGCTAAGCTAAAATCTTGCAGGCCTTAGCCCACAGGCTTCTTGCATTTCAGCTTGTCTGACTTATTACCTAGTTCCTTTAAATATTGCTTCATTTTAGTCTTTTCTAATTCTATAAATCAAATTCTGATTAACATATAAGGAGTATATAGAATGTAATCATAACATCACACAATAAATTAAAACCAAACTAAAACCCTTGGGTACATTTCCCCCCCTTGACAGAGTCAGTGTTATCTCATTATCAAGGGATGACTAGATTATAAGTGCCCTGTCACATACATATGACAGCATGTGACAATGATTAATGCAATAAGACACATATATACTTGATAGAACATTCACATTTAATAGAATCATAGAATCCTAGGACGGGAAGGGACCTCGAGAGATCATCTAGTCCAGTCCCCTGCACTCATGGCAGGACCAGCCCCATCTAGACCATCCCTGGTATGGGAATGTCTAACCTGCTCTTAAAAACCTCCAGTGATGGAGATTCCACAAGCTCCCTTGGCAATGTATTCCAGTGCCTAACCACCCTGACAGTTAGGAAGTGGTACATAGTTCGGACAGTTAGGAAATGGTACATAGTTATAAGCTGCTTTTGGAACTTGTTGTCGACTTATGCTTTGCATTACCTTATAAGTATTAACGTTCTTGTATTCTTTTTTTAATATTCTTTTTTGTTGTTGCGGGTGTTGTAACAGTTGACCACAGAGGTAACAGAATAGGAAACACATGTGGTAAAGGGTTTTTTGCCTTCCTCTGTAGTGTGGGGTAGGGTCACTTGCTGGAGGATTCTCTGCATCTTTAAGTCTTTAAGCCACGATTTGAGGACTTCAATAGCTGAGACATAGGTTAGGGGTTTGTTACAGGAGTGGGTGGGTGAGATTCTGTGGCCTGCGTTTTTCCTATGGGCTCCTGATGTAGAACAAACAGAGAATACTCTGTTGAATTTAATACTGTAGCCACCATGGCTAAGCTCAGGGAAACATGATTAATGTAAAATAGAAATAAAAGGCTGCGCAGGGTGAGACACTGCCTGGTTCAAATCCTGTTTAGTTTTTAGAACTAAGACTGCAAATTAGGTTTATTTCTTAGGTGACCAACTTTGATCTCTACACCCACTATTTACAATCACTTATCATCTGTCTTTCTGTAGTTAATAAATCTGTTTTATAGTTTACCTAAAATAGTGCGTTTTGGTTGAAGACCTTGGAGAATCTGCTCAGTGTACACAAGCTGGTGCATGTCCTCTCCACATTGAGGGCTGAATGGACTGGGTTATCAATTTAAACTGGCCAAGCCTCTGACTAGGGCAGGATGGTACAGACATGGGATCCAAGGACGGAGAGATGCGGGGAATTGGCTGGATCCTCTCTGTTGTTACTTCATGAGTGGGTGGGGGAAAAATTCATGTAACTTGGCTGGGTGCGTCCCTGCCTATGGATCATAGAATCATAGAATATCAGGGTTGGAAGGGAGCTCAGGAGGTATCTAGTCCAAATGCCTGCTCAAAGCAGGACCAATCCCCAACTAAATCATCCCAGCCAGGGCTTTGCCAAGCCTCACCTTAAAAACCTCTAAAGAAAGAGATTCCACCATCTCCCAAGGTAACCCATTCCAATACTTCACCACCCTCCTAGTGAAAAAGTTTTTCCTAATATCCAACCTAAATCTCCCCCACTGCAACTTGAGACCATTATTCCTTGTTCTGTCATCTACTACCACTGAGAACAGTCTAGATCCATCCTCTTTGGAACCCAATTTCAGGTAGGTGAAAGCAGCTATCGAATCCCCCCTCATTCTTCTCTTCTGCAGACTAAACAATCCCACTTCCCTCAGCCTCTCCTCAGAAGTCTCCAGCCCTCTAATCATTTTGATCTGATTTTTGGCTGTATAAGTGCAGCACCTGGAGGGGTTTGCAGCTTGTCACAGCAGAACAGTGTGAGAGGGAGCACAGAGGGCTCAACGGTACCTCACTTCCAGGTTACACCCTAGGAAAAACTTTCACAAGCACCAGCATCTCTGTCCATGTGTCTGGCCCTCTTCCACCCTGTCAGGCCAGACACAGACAGCTGGGGATGGGGCAGGAGGCTGAACATGTCCATCTGTCACTCAGCAAGATCAGGTTGCCGCTGTCTGTGCCAACCGCACTGTGCAATGAAATGGGACATCGGGCAGAACCCAGTGGGTGCCAATAGGCCCTGATGTCAGTGGACCTGCTCCAGCTGGGAATCCTCACTCCAAGGTCACCCCAGGTTGGGAAGAGGTTCTAGTGGGGAGCTTAGAGTGTGCTTGGGTGGAGTGGGGGTTCTAGACTGGAGTTCAATGCTTGCTCGGGGATAGGGAAGAGGTTCTAGACTGAAGCACAGAGGTCACTAAGAAGTGAGGGGGTGCTAGATTGGAGTGTAGAGCAGAGTCAGGATGGGGTGTGGGTTCTAGAATTGAGCCTGGCGCATGCTCTGGGTGGGGCAGATGTTCTAGATAGGAGCCACATGCGCACAGAGGTTGAGGGATCTAGATAGGGCCCCGGCGCACACTCAGGAGGGGCAGGGGTTCTACACTGGCAGCCATTACATACTCGGGGGTGGCGTTCTAGATTGGAGCCTGGCACATACATGTAGGTTTCATACTGGGGATCAACAAGGGAAGATTTTCCCTCTGGAAAGCACCCTGCACCCCTCAGGGACTGGCAGAAACGCAGCACCGCCATGGCCAAACCAGCTGGTGTTTCAGTAGGATCCAGGACTCATGGAGGTTTGGGGTGGGTCCAGGACAGAGAAATGTACCCGAGAGCCCCACACCAGCAGCATCTCTGCCTCCTGGGGACATTGGGATGGAGGTTTGGCTTGTGATGGTCCCGTACAAACGGGTTTTGCTGTTTGGAACCAGAAAGTCTTCTTCCCAGGTGAGGGGAAACTGAGGCAGGGCTCATCCACGGTGCCACACCTGGCCCTAAGGGGCACGATGAAACAGCTGGCGCTAAGACCGAGCTGCTTCTCTCCAGCACCCGGCTGGCCAAGGGGTCTCGGCACACAGGGATGGGGCCCCAAAGGGGCACACTATTGTTCTAATGCATGTGTCTGCCCACCCCTTCTGTGCCCAAGTGGTGCCCCCAGGGACTATGAGGCAAGGCAGTTCATGCCCCTTGGTGGCTGTGCTGGTGCCTGGGCACTGCAGGTGGGTGCCCTGGGAAGGGGGTTCATAGTCCAGCCTGGGTTAGTGGGAGGCTCCCCTCTGGGTCCAGCTCCCCGAGTTGCCAACGGCCCCAGCCCAAGCTTCCCCTGCTGGTGCAACTGTGGCTTGAGAAATAAACGACCCTTGTGGCCAGGGTGGTGGAACAAGAGCCGTTGGGCCAGCAGGCTCCACCCCCGAGGGACCAGCCGCTGGTGGCCTTGTCTGTGGCAGGGAGTGGGGAGCAGGCGAGGGCTCCCTCCTGAGCCCTCACCCGTCCTCTGGGGGCAAAGGGACCCCCAGGAGAATGAGAACCTGGGATCCGGGTGAGAGGGAGGGACCAGGGCAGAGCGAGGATCCCCGGCTGGCTGGGCAAGGGGGGTAGAGCATCATGGTGAAGGGGTCTCTGGGAGGCCGGGGGGGATGCAGAGAAGGTATTTCTGGCAGTTTGGGGGAGAGCAGGGGGCTGAGGGCAGAGTAGGGGACATGGAGGAGAGCAGGCAGTGTGGGTGTTGCTCAGTCTGCCCCGCAGTCCCTCAGCTTGGTCCCTGGCTCCCAGCCTGGATGCCCCTTCCCAGGAGGAGAGCAGGGCCGCCCAGAGGATTCAGGGGGCCTGGGGTCTTTGGCGGCAGGGTGCTCCCACCGCCAAATTGCTGCCGAAGACCCGGCACTTTGGCGGTGGGTCCCGGAGCGGAAGGAACCCCCGCCACCGAATTGCCACTGAAGACACAGAGTCGAAGAAGCAATGGGGGCCCGAGCCCCACGAGAGTTTTCCGGGGCCCCCGGAGCAAGTGAAGGACCCCACTCCGTGGGCCCTGAAAAACTCTCGTTTGGGCCCCTGCGGGGCCTGGGGCATATTGCCCCACTTGACCTCCCCTCACCCCCCCCCCAGGTGGTCCTCGAGGGGAGCTGTGACCCCTGAGGATCCCTTCCCCCGGCCAGCCACAGCACGGCCCCAGGGTGCTCGAGCTGCTGTGGAGCCAGGTGCCCAGAGGCCAGCGGGAGGAATCAGGGCTGGGACGGCTCCCCAGAGGGATGGGACAATTCCCCCCCGGCTGTTGCTCCATGTTGCTCTCCCTCTGGCTGTGCCGAAGGCTTGGGCTGGATGCAGGTGGTGCAGGCCTGGGACGCAAGAGTCCGGCTGGATGGTCCCAGCCCTGTCCTGGCTGTGCACCCTGCGCTGAGAGCAAGATACTGGCTGGGCTCCCCGCCAGCCCCCCACTCTCCAGGAGCTCCCGGTGCCATCCCTGCCAATGATGCTCTCGTCAGGAAAGCCATCGGGCTGTGTGTCCCATCTGCACCCAGTCCGTTCCCCCACCCCAGGGAGACTGGGTGGGAGTCAGGCCCCCAGCTGAGGTTCAAGGCCTAACCTGGCTGGGTGAGACACCTGCCCCCCCGAACCGCACCGTGCCAGGCACAGGGCGTCTCCATTGGCCGAGCTCCCCCGCTGTCGCAAATGCAGGTTGGGAAATAAACTGCTCTTGCGGTGATGATGGTGGTGCAAGAGCTGTGTGGCCGGGGGGCCTCGCTCCTGAGCCTTACGCCAACCCCTCGCCTCAGCCCTGGCCGAGCTTCCCCTGTGGCCTAACCTTGGTTTGAGAAAGAAACGGCCCTTGTGGCCGTGCCCCGTGCTGGTGGCACAAGAGCCGTGGGGCCGGCAGCCTCCAGCCCCTGAGGGACCAGCCTCTGGTGACCTTTGTTAGAGGGCTTATTTCTTCACCCTCCCATTTCCCTGGTGCTTCTCATGTGAACAGAGAGAGACAATACCCAGAGTCCAAAGGTGCAAAGAATTCCATGGTGATTGGGGTGAACTTCCAGCAAGCTTAAATCCAAGTTCCTTTTTCCTTATTTTTGAATCCCAAATTATCGCCCTTTGCCCCTAGTTTATTTAGTAATATTCTCAGTTATACCTAAACCAATCGTTTTACTGAAATCTATCTAACCAATCCTAACATAGTGTAACATAATTCTCTAACCAATTATATCCCACCACCTTAATTAACTTACACCTCACAAAATTAGTTATACAGCAGACAGAGACAATTAGAGAACCAGACAGATTAACAATTGAAAAGTGGGGGCCGTAAAGATAAAAGATACAGACATGAGAGTTTCACTACCACAACCACTGATAAGTGATATCTTGCCAGACAGGATGTTATCAAAGAAAGTTTCTTGAATCATCTTTCTCTGGTGGTGATGGGCACTATCAGGACAGGATTTATTCCTAACAGCCCAATAGCACCTTATTTCAGTGTGACGGGTTGGGATGTGAGGATGTGACCTTCGCTTCCCAGCTTATGGCTGCCTCTGCTGCTTGGCCAAAGGCCTTAGCCTAAGAACCAAGCCTCAGACTGTCCTAGTGAGAGAAGGCCCAGACACAGGCAGACTGTGATCTTAATTTTTTTTTTTAAACCTCAGTAACTAGCTAAGTGGTAAAAATCCACCTGCGTTCCTAAAGTCTAGACCTTTACAGGCAGGCCTGCCTATCTATATCCTAGCGACCTTGTCTGTGGCAGGGTGTGGGGAGCGGGAGGGCCTCCCTCCCAAGTTCCTCATCGTTTCTGTGGGGGCCCCCTCCAAGGGTGACCAGACAGCAAGTATGAAAAATCGGGACAGGGGGCGGGGTGGTAATAGGTGCCTATATAAGAAAAATACCCCCAAATCGGAACTGTAGCTATAAAAACAGGACATCTGCTCACCGTACCCCCTCCAGAGGAATCCAGCTGGAACGGTCTTTGGCCTGGGTCAGAACCAGGGAACAAGTGACAGGCGTCTCGCACAGCACGTACCCGTCTGACTCAACCCCAGGATCATAAACAGGAGCTGGTCTATTGGGCCAGGTGCTGATTGGCTGGCTGCTGTCCCAGCTGCCGTGCCAGGGGCTGAGTCGGGGTCTCCTGTGTTACAGGCACAAACTGATGCCGTTTGCGAGCCAGCCCAGGAAGAGGTTTTCTGGGCAGAGCTGGATGAAGATGTCCTGGCATCCAGCACTGGGGCAGAGATGCCAGGTGCCAGGACCTTGGGAGCTTTATTGGCCTCGGTCGCCCAGCAGAGAATCAGCAACTTCATCACATGTGTGTAATGAACAGAGTGGGATGGAAACTTCTCATGATACTACACCGATGGCACCCCCTGCCCTAGGACCTCCAACCCAACTGAACCTCTCCTGCCCCAGGGACCCCCAACCCAATGTTATATCCTTGGGGCAGCCGGTGTAGGAAGCAATCACTTGAGGCCAGAGAGCAGACAGCTAACCAAAACCTCCATTTTATTTACAGATATACAGAGAGCTCACTCAGCCGGTTGAAATCGGCTGAGCTATCCCTTAATAGTCTAACTCAGTTGCCATAGTAACAAAACTCATGACAACCAAATACACAACATATTCCTCCCCCCCTAATAAGAACATCCCCTAAATAAAACACACACTAAACTAGAGAAGGAGGGTAGACTGCCTCCATTCCCAGCTAAACCCTGGGGATTATTTTGCCCCATAACCGTGGGTTCGCCCTAACTAAAGATCCAGCCGATGAGGAGGCCTTCTGTCTCTAGGTGGATTACGGCGAACTTCTGGTGTTGTTGCACCCGAAAGTACTAGGGGCTCAGGGTCCGCAGCACGAATAGGTGAGGAGGTGGTATCAGCTCGTGCTGGGCAAAGGGGTATCTCAGCTGCCGGCAGTAATGGAGGAGAACAGTCAGGAACAGGTGACTCATGATTCGGTGTCTCACCAGGAGGGGTGAAGTCAGACCCCTCAACTGCAGATGGGTCCTGAAGACTGGCATGACCTGGCAACAGCTGATCTACATGTCGCCACCAGGTAAGATTCTCTGCAGTCCGGACTGTTTAGGAAACAGGTCCTGTTTGAGTGATGACTGTGGCTGGATCCCATTTAGCTCTGGAAGTATAATTCCTAGCCAAAACTGGCTGTCCTGGGCTAAAGGTTCGGTCTTTTGCTCTGGGTGCCCGTCTGATGACTTGATATTGCTGCTGATGTTGCACAGTTTGTCTGGGTTCAGAAGGTTTCAGCAGATCAAAGCAAGTGCGCAGCTGTCGTCCCATCATTAGAAAGGCTGGGGAAGCCTGGGTCGTAGCATGAGGTGTGTTTCTATAGGAAAGTAAGATGGTATCCAGACGCTTTTGAATGGAGTGTTGTCCCTTTGCTGATTTCAAAGCGTTTTTCATTGTCTGCACAAATCTTTCAGCTAATCCGTTGGTGGACGGATGATATGGTGCTGACGTGATATGGTGTATCCCATTTGCCTTCATAAAATTTTGAAACTCCTGAGAGACGAACTGCGGTCCGTTGTCGCTCACAAGTTGTTCTGGCAGACTAAAACGACTAAAGAGTCCTCGTAGTTTTTGGATAGTACTCTCTGAAGTAGTGGACTGCATTTTAGAGACTTCTGGCCATTTAGAATGGGCATCTACTGCCACCAAGAACATGCTTCCTTCAAGGGGGCCAGCAAAGTCAACGTGAATACGTTGCCACGGGTTTTCAGGCCAGTCCCATGGGTGTAGGGGTGCCCACTGGGGTGCATTTCTTACACCCTGACATGACATACAAGCTTTTGCCTTCTCTTCAATAGCACCGTCCAATCTAGGCCACCAAAAATAGCTTCGTGCAATTTCCTTCATGCGCACTATTCCACAGTGACCGGAATGTAGCTGTTCTAACATCTGTGATCTCAGGGGTGGTGGAATAATGACATGCCTCCCCCACAACAAACAACCAGATTGGACCGATAACTCCGTCCGCCTGGACATGTAGGGAACAAGGTCGGGTGAGACCGGAGAGGTTTGTCGAGATTTTCCATGCATCACCAGGTCCATAACTTGGGATAATACTGGGTCAACGCGGGTTGCCTTCTTTATCTGAGTAGCAGTGATGGGTGTATTCTCTACCTGTTCAAAGTAGAAGATTTCCTTTTGGGCACTATCTTGATGTTTGACCGGTAAAGGCAACCTTGAGAGGCCATCTGCATTGCCGTGCAGAGTGGATTTCCGATATTTGATTTCATATGTGTGTGCAGAAAGTATCAATGCCCAACGTTGTGTTAGGTAAAAAGCAAGTCCTACTCACCTCTCCAGCACCCGAGTTTGTGCGGAGTTGGTATAGGGCTCAGAAAACTGTCAGAGACCAGACAATAATTCGTTGATCAACGGGCTCACACCATCCTTAGCTTAAGAGCAAAGCTTCGGAGTAAGTGTGGCAAGTTTATTAGGGGTGAGCATCAATGTTTATACACAGAAGTAAACAAAGTGATTAACAGATCATAATGGTCATGCATAATCAATCAAGATTCTACAGGATAAAACAGGTTAAAATGTAAATTAGAAAAGACAAAGGAGGATATGGCTACTTATTGGGAGGGGGGAGGTGTCAGGAGTAGTTCGCAGGTCAGAGCTTTGATTAAAAGTTTAAGACAGAGACATCAAGTCTGGATTAAGTTTAAACTCATGAAAAGTTCAGACTCAACATTCCTCCATTTGTAGCTTTGGGATAATTATTTACCAAACGCTACACCCCATTTTAAGGAGCCAAGGGCCGCTTGGCAATTTCAGCCTGGGCCAACTCGAAGAGAGTAAGGCCTTTGGCTGAAGTAGGAAAAGAATAAACTGACCCACATGAGTTTATGAGGGAGGGGACACACTGGATGCAGCAACACAGTATTATAAGGATTACTATGGCCCCAACAATACCCACCAAGAGTTTTTTAACCCACCCAAATCCAGGCAACCAATTCCATAAGGCTCCCCACCAATCATAAGGTGGCTGGCCAGAGGAGTAGTTCTTAGCCATTTCCCTTAGATGTTTGGTACGTTGAAAAGTGTCA
>NC_059086.1:33771947-33831046 GCF_020497125.1 Mauremys mutica | reverse complement strand
ACTGGAGCCACCCTGAATATGGAAATTGGACTATAACCTATGGACTATTTCTAAAAGAACTTTTGGCAACTACAAGCTTATCTCTGCTGTGTATCTGAATCTCAAGAATTAAATTCAAGTCTGTCTGTAGATTAATCTTTTAACCAACACTCTCTATCTTTTCTTTTTTAATAAATTTTAGCTTAGTTAATAAGAATTGGCTATAGCGTGTATTTTGGGTAAGATCTAAGTTATAATTGGACCTGGGTATGTGGCTGATCCTTTGGGATTGGAAGAACCTTTTCTTTTATATGATGAAGTAAGATTCTTAGGAATCATCATCATATCTGACAGGTGTGTCTGGACGGAGGCCTGAGGCTGGGCACTTTAAGGGAACTGCGTGATTTGGACTTCTAAGTGACCAGTGAGGTGCTGTAGAAGCTGTTTTGTGCTGGTTGGTAAATCTAAGTATTGGAATAACCACCAGCATTTGGGGTTTGTCTGCCCTGTTCTGTTTGCAGTTCACCCTGATTGAGTGACCTCAGCTGGCTCCCACGGGCAGCACAGTCACAGTGGCGTAGTCGGCAGGATCCACAGAACCAGGTCAATTAAGCTTTGGGTCAGAACCCCACGCTATCCAAATTGGAATTTTGGTATTGAGAGTTTGGTTGGTTAAGGAGCAGTTGCAATGGATGAGCAAAGAGCATATGAGGGTCTTAACAAAAAAACCCTGGAAGATTTGTGTTCAGGAAAGGGGATAAGCTTTAGAAAGAAAGCTACAAATCAAGAAATGAGAGATCTGTTAACGGCCAGTGATCAGGAGGCAGGAGCACGGCCCTTACCTGATGCTACAGAAAATGCAGAAACAATTAGAATAAATAAGGCAGCAAATAAACTGCAGCTGGAGCATGAACAGAAACTAGCAGATCTTCGAATGCTGGAAAGGCAAAAAATAGCTGAATTCGAAAGAGAAGCTGCTGAAAGAGAGAAAGAAGCTGCTGAAAGAGAGAAAGAAGCTGCTAAAAGAAAGAAGGAGGCTGATGAGAGAGAAGAAAAAGCTCGTAAGGGGCGTCTGGAATTACTGGCTGCTGAGGAAAAAGCTCGACAGAGGCAACAGGAGCTGGAACAGGAGACCCAGAAGATGCAACAAGAAACTGCCAGACTTCGGCTCCAAGTCAAAAAAGCAATGGAAGAACAGCAGAAACTGTATCCTCTTGAAAATCCAGTTTATAACTGTGTGGATATGTGGTATTACTCTGGGCAGTTTTCTGTGTTTAACCAGTTTTGCTATGGCTATGCAGAGGGGGATTCTAACCTGGTGGAAAATAGCTGTTTGTCTGTGAATGAAGTTTCTGAATGTCTGTCTAATGTCTCAGAAGTGAATCTGAAATTAGATCAGGAGCAGAAAAATCTCATTGGTGAGGAGAATATTTCTCAGAAGCAGATTAAAGTAAAAGGTCAGGTGAAAGCCCTAACTGAGGAAGGAAAGGGTAGATCTGTGATGGGTGATGGATTGGTGGCTAGTACAGCTTGTAAAAGTGAACCTAAAATGGGTAACTGTGATTTGCTGGAAGTAGCTCAGTGTAGTGAAAAAAGCAGCAGTTTATCTGTTGGGAGTGGCAATGTGCCTGGCAGGGAAAGTCTGGATAAGCCTAGGCAGCCTTGTGAGCTGATGGCTTTGTCCAGTCAGCAGTTTGGGAAGGGAGGGATAGTGGAAGATGAGTGTCCCTATCCCTTACCTGTGTCCTGTGTGGAGAAATGTGACAGTGAAGGGAATGTGCCTGTGTCTGTCAGGGGTATTGACTTGCCTATGGAGGAAGTTACCCCAATCTCCAAGCAGTTGTCTGTGAACAGCCCTGTGTGCTGGAACAAGGGAAATGAGATCCCAAGCTGTGTGTCTGGTGGAGGAGAATATGTCTCCAGCTCTTCTGTGTCTGTGGAGCAGACAGAAGGTGCCTTTCAGCCTGTGATGGTTGAAGGTGATTCAGTTGTCTCGAAGTTGGTTGTAAATACAGCTAAAGCCCAGGAAGGGAATGGTCCTAACTTTGTGTCTGCTGGGGAGAATGGCACTGTAACTAGGTTGCATCCAGTTAGTGTCTTAGCAAAATCCCAGAGACCAGACAATTCTGGTGCTTGTAGTTTGCCAGTTGCTGATGTGTGGTTGGAAAAGGGTGTAGCAGCTCTGTCTGATCAGGGTAATACCCTAGCCAGGGCACAAGGAGAGCATGAAGGTGATTTAAGTGTGTTACCTACTAACAGTTTAACAACTTATAGCAAGAAGGAAAAGATTCCTGAACTAGTTCATGGCCAAGGGAAGGAGATTGCTTCTAACCTGTTATCTAGAAAGTCTGTAGGTTTGCCTAAAAGGAAATTGTCTAGAAATCTGCCTGAAGGGCCAAAGGTGATCATGAATGTAAGTAAAACCCAGAAAGAGTCTGTTGTGGCTCAGGAAAGTGTTCCTTTAGAGCAAGCCCTGGGTGAAAAGGGTAAGAGCAAAATTTCTGTGAAAGGTAAATTGTTGCTTAGAGAAGCTGCTAAGGAAAGAAATCCTCATGGTATTCTGTGCAAGCAGTTTACTGAGACTGAAGGGTGTGAAAGTGATTTAATTAAGAAAGTTTCAGTTCCTAACAGCCAGAAATTTTCTGTTGTGAATGGATCCACTGACTTTCCTTGTGAAAGATCCAGTGTGGGTAGCTTTAAAAAGGTCTCAGATGGAGTAAGAGCTGTTAAGAAAGTTGAGCAGCCCCATAACCAAGTGGCTGTATGTGGCCAGCGTGTTGTGAAGACAATGGTGTTGGAACAGGAATGTCTCCATGCTGATTCTGTGAGTGAGCAGTCTGTGCTTCAGGGGCTGAGAACAGATTTGGTTACTGGTGTGTCAGAGCGGATCCAATCCACTATTGTTCTAAGCGAGTTTTACCTTGAGTTCATAAAAATATTCAATCATGTTATTGAACATGAGCTGGGTAAACCATTTCTGTTATACAGTGACATGGCTTCTAACCCAATACAAGCTGTAATAAAACAAAACCCAGGATGGGGAGCTTTTGGGATGCAGTCAGTGATGTTTGTGTCATCCCTTCCTGCATCAATTTTGCGTTGGGGGTGTGACGTTATGACTGTGATATAATATCTCATTGAAAGGGGAAAGGGCCAGAAAGAGTTAATTAACTCATAGACTGACCTGACCCATGGGTGAACCTTGAGGACGGGTTAGGAAGATATGTAAATGACTAGAGCTTTGAAATGCAAGTCTGCATTGTTAGAGGTAGAAGGGGAAATGTTTGCTCAGGTCTTGTGATGCAAGCAAACAAGTCTTGTCTATTGCTATAGTTTTAATTCAAAGATCAAAAGAGGAATATTAACATTTATGATGATACTTGAGTGAAATAGTATTATTGTCTATGTGTCTCTTTGAAGGTTGTGCTAACCTGTATCTGAACTGTTTAATGGATAAATTACTCTGTGCTAATTGCCAGGATGTTTGGGAGAAGGAGTTAAGCCTATTGTTTTCTCAGGCCGAAAGGCTGCTGGAAATGTATAAGAACCTGGGACACGATCCTTCTTCATCTCAGATCTGCTTTGGGTTTCAAGAGGGGGAAACCTTAAGCCATAAGGATTGAGATCCACAGTCATTGACTGGAGCCACCCTGAATATGGAAATTGGACTATAACCTATGGACTATTTCTAAAAGAACTTTTGGCAACTACAAGCTTATCTCTGCTGTGTATCTGAATCTCAAGAATTAAATTCAAGTCTGTCTGTAGATTAATCTTTTAACCAACACTCTCTATCTTTTCTTTTTTAATAAATTTTAGCTTAGTTAATAAGAATTGGCTATAGCGTGTATTTTGGGTAAGATCTAAGTTATAATTGGACCTGGGTATGTGGCTGATCCTTTGGGATTGGAAGAACCTTTTCTTTTATATGATGAAGTAAGATTCTTAGGAATCATCATCATATCTGACAGGTGTGTCTGGACGGAGGCCTGAGGCTGGGCACTTTAAGGGAACTGCGTGATTTGGACTTCTAAGTGACCAGTGAGGTGCTGTAGAAGCTGTTTTGTGCTGGTTGGTAAATCTAAGTATTGGAATAACCACCAGCATTTGGGGTTTGTCTGCCCTGTTCTGTTTGCAGTTCACCCTGATTGAGTGACCTCAGCTGGCTCCCACGGGCAGCACAGTCACAACGGTGGCTCCTTTTTAGTTCTTTACTGTGTTTCTTAATTTGGGGTATACATTGAAGTTGGGCCTCTATTATGGTGTCTTTAAAAAGCGCCCATGCAGCTTGCAGGGATTTCACTTTAGTCACTGTACCTGTTAACTTTTGTTTAACTAACCCCCTCATTTTTGCATAGTTCCCCCTTATGAAATTAAATGCCACAGTGCCATCTCAACTGCTGTTGAGATGTTCTTCCCACCATAGGGATGTTGAATGCTATTGTATTATGGTCACTATTTCCAAGCGGTCCTGCTATAGTTACCTCTTGGACCAGTTCCTGAGCATCACTCAGGATTAAATCTAGTGTTGCTTCTCCCCTTGTGGGTTCCCATACCAGCTGCTCCATGAAGCAGTCATTAAAAGTATCGAGACATTTATTCTCTGCATTTCGTCCTGAAGTGAAATGTCCCCAGTCAATATGGGGATAATTGAAATCCCCCACTATTAATGAGTTCTTAATTTTCATAGCCTCTCTAATTTCCCTTAGCATTTCATCATCACTATCACTGTCCTGGTCAGGTGGTCGATAATAGATCCCTAATGTTATATTCTTATTAGAGCATGAAATTTCTATCCATAGAGATTCTATGGAACATGTGGATTCACTTAAGATTTTTACTTCATTTCATTCTTCATTTTCTTTCACATATAGTGCCACAGCCACCCCTTCATGACCTGTTCTGTCCTTCCGAAATATTTTGTACCCCGGAATGATTGTGTCCCATTGATTGCTCTCAGTCCACCAGGTTTCTGTGATGCCTATTATATCAATGTCCTCCTTTATCACAAGGCACTCTAGTTCACCCATCTTATTATTTAGACTTCTAGCATTTGTGTACAAGCACTTTAAAAACTTGTCACTGTTTATTTGCCTGCCCTTTTCTGATGTGCCAGATTCTTTTTTATGTGACTGTTTATCATCTGATCTGGCCCTTACATTATACTCTTCCATCCTCTGCTCCTGACTATAACCTGGAGATTCTCTGTCATCAGACTCTCCCCTAAGAGAAGTCTGTGTCTGATCCACATGCTCCTCTGCAGCAGTCGGCTTTCCCCCATCTCCTAGTTTAAAAACTGCTATACAATCTTTTTAATGTTTAGAGCCAGCAGTCTAGTTCCATTTTGGTTTAGGTGGAGCCCATCTCTCCTGTATAGGCTCCCCCCATCCCAAAAGTTTCCCCAGTTCCTAATAAATGTAAACCCCTCCTCTCTACATCATCATCTCATCCACCCATTGAGACTCTGAAGCTCTGCCTGCCTACCTGGCCCTGTGCGTGGAACTCGTGGCATTTCTCAGAATGCCACCATAGAGGTCCTGGATTTCAGTCTCTTCCCTAGTAGCCTACATTTGGCCTCCAGGACATCTCTCCTACCCTTCCCTATGTCATGGGTACCTACATGTACCACGACCAACAGCTCCTCCCCAGCACTACACATAAGTCTGTCTAGATGCCTCGAGAGTTCCGCAAGCTTCGCACCAGGCAGGCAAGTCACTATACAGTTCTCCCGGTCATCACATACCTAGCTATCTACGTTTCTAATGATCGAATCTCCCATTACTAACACCTGCCTTTTCCTAGAAACTGGAGTTCCCTCCCCTGGAGTGGCAACCTCAGTGCGAGAGGCAACCCCAGCACCATCTGGAAGGAGGGTCCCAACCAGGGGCGGCTCTAGGATTTGCGTCGCCCCAAGCACAGCGGCACACCGCGGGGGGCGCTCTGGCGGTCACCGGTCCCACGGCTCCAGTGGACCTCCTGCAGATGTGCCTGCGGAGGGTCCGCTGCTCCCGCGGCGCCGGTGGACCTCCCGCAGGCACGCCTGCGGATGCTCCACCAAAGCCGCGGGACCAGCGGACCCTCCGCAGGCATGCCTGCAGGAGGTCCACCGGAGCCGCCTGCCGCCCTCCCGCGGCACGCCGCCCCAAGCGCGCGCTTGGCACGCTGGGGTCTGGAGCCGGCCCTGGTCCCAACTATGGGAAAGTTTCCCTCTGCTCCCATTGACTGCTCTGCTTCCCTGGGCCTTTCATCCTCCTCAACAGAGCAGGGGCTGTCTGACTGGAGGTGGGACAATTCTACAGTGTCCCTGAAAGCCTCATCAACATACCTCTCCGCCTCTCTTAGCTTCTCCCGTTCCGCCACCCAGTCCTCCAAAGTCCGTACGTGGTCTCTGAGGGCCAGGAGATCCTTGCACCGACTGCACACATATGCTACCCGCCCACAGGGCAGGTAATCATACATGCTACACCCAGTGCAATAAACTGGATAGCTCCCACTCTGCAGCTGGGCTTCTGCCCACATTTTCTCCTAGTTACTGAAAGGGTTGTTTAAAGCATGAAGTTTGGAATGTAGTTCGGTTTATAGGTTTTAAGAGGAATAAAGGGAAACAGATAGCACCAGCACGGGAGCCCCACTCCCTTCCCACTCCCCTTCCCAGCTCCCTTGCAAAACTCCCTGTTAGCAGCCCCTGTTCACAAAGCTCCCTGGTTGCTTTTGTGTGGCCTTATAAAGCCCTGGCCTGTGTGAATGCCCCGCCCACTGATTAAGGCTCAGCCAATTACCAGAGGCTTCTAGCTTTCAGACATTCCTTTGAAGCTCACAGCCTCCAACTGCCAGCCACAGCGCACGGTCCTTCAAACAACCAACCAATCAAACAGACTGACAAACACAAGCTCAGCAAACAGCAAGTAACCCCCAACCACAAGCAAACATGCACTACAGACAGTCACTTACCCCAAGGATGCTGTGTTTGCTCCTCCTTCACCTGGAGAACTCCCTTGAGAAACTCCTCGTTAGCCGCCCCTGTTCGCAAAAAAAAGAAAAAAACAAGCTCAAACGCTGAGTTCGTGGAGTATGTACATAAGCTATACTAAAGACAAACCCACAGTAACCGTCTCCAGTTTGTGAGGGACCCCATAGAGCCAGTCTCTAGGAAACAGATAGCTGCATGGAGGTTAAGTCCATTAATGACTATTAGCCAGGATGGGTAAGGAATGGAGTCCCTAGCCTCTGTCAGAGGGTGGAGATGGATGGCAGGAGAGAAATCACTTGATCATTACGGTTGTAAATTCAATCCTTGAGGGGGCCATTTGGGAATTGGTCCTGCTGTCAGCAGGGAATTGGACTAGATGTAATGCCAATATATAGAGCTTTCCGGTTGGTGAAGTGCTGGAAAAAACAGCTTTTACTGTATTTTGGATTACAAATATTTGCACTGTAAAATGGTAAAAGAAATAGTATTTTGCAATTCACCTCATAAAAGAACTGCAGTGCAATCTCTTTATTGTGAAAGTGCAATTGACAAATGTAGAATTTTTTTGTTACATAATTGCACTCAAAAAAAAACAACCAATGGAAAACTTAGAGCCTACACATCCTCTCAGTCTTGCTTCTTGTTCAGCCAATCGCTCAGACAAACAAGTTGGTTACATTTACAGGAGATAACGCTGCCTGCTTCTTATTTGCAGTTTCACCCGAAAGTGAGAAGAGGCGTTTGCATGGCACTTTTGTAGGTGGCAATGCAAGGTATTTAAGTGCCACATATGCTAAACATTCACATGCTCCTTCATGCGTTGGCCACCATTCCAGACGATGTACTAACATATTCACGATGCTTGTTAAAAAGGCAAGGTGTTAATGTAATATGTGACTGACATTCATAGGAGAGAATGGTGTATCTCCTGCTATGTATTTTACCTGCATTCTGCCATATCTTTCCTGTTACTGTAGCATCGGATGATGACTTGGCAAAAGTTGCTCATTTTAAGAACACCTTCACTGCAGATTTGACAAAATGCAAAGAAGGTACCTGTGACGCTCTGTACCTCGGGGGAGCACCCCCATGTTCATCCTTATAAAAGGACTGTGTGGTTTCCAATGTAAAGTTTGTCATGTTGGTTGTTTTCGGAAGCCTCATGATGCACCGAGGATTGTTGTTATGGTGATGTTATAGTAATTGTTGTTGCAGTAATGTTATTGTCATGTTATAGGTTATAATTTCATGTATATAGTTACGAGGCTGAAAATGTATCCTCATGGCTTAAAATAAGCCCAGGCAAAAACTCTATAAGAGCAGAGGGGCAGTTCACACCTCATCAAGGCATGCATGGGACAAACCCAGCCCAGCCTCACAGGAACAAAGGACAGTGGCCTAGGCAGCAACAAAAGGATGTGTTGCACTCTCCAGTGAGTCACCCCCCTTCCTTTGGTCAGTTTGGGACTCCGATGAGGTAATGCTGACCTGACTCTGAGGGGGGGGGGCAAAGCCAAGAGGGAAGAAAGAACATGATAAAAGGGAGAGATGTTTGCCAGGCTCTTCTTCTCTCTTCCAGCTACATCTACAGACACCACCACCAGCAAGCGACTGAAGCGCTGATCACAGGGGAGAGCCTGGCTCAAGAGCAACCAGCCAGCCTGTGGTGAGAAGCATCTAAGTTTGTAAGGGCACTGAACGTGTTGAGATCAGCTTAGAATGGGTTTTTCTTTTACTTCATTTGACCAAATCTGACTTGTTTTGCTTTGACTTATAATCACTAAAATCTATCTTTATAGTTAATAAATTGGTTTGTTTATTCTACCTGAAGCAGTGTGTTTGGTTTGAAGCGTGTCAGAGATTCCCCTTGGGATAAGAGGCCTGGTAGATATCAATTTCTTTGTTAAATTGACACACTCATATAAGGTCCCAGTGTCCAGTGGACATAACTGGACAATGCAAGATGGAGGTTCCTAGGGTTGTGTCTGGGACTGGAGATATTGGCTAGTGTCATTCGGTTGCACAATCCAAGGAGCAGCTTACATGCCAGCGGCTGTGCAGTTATTATTTGTAAATCATTCTACATTTGTAAGTTCAACTTTCCAGATAAAGAACTGGCACAACAGTACTTGTATGAGGTGAATTGAAAATACAATTTCTTGTGTTTCTTTTTTACAGTGCAAATATTTGTAATAAAAAATAAATATAAAGTGAGCACTGTACACTTTGTATTCTGAACTGTATTTGAAAGCAATGTATTTGAAAATGTAGAAAACATCCCAAAAATTGAAATAAATTGTATTCTATTACTGTGATTGGTGATTACGTGTGCAATTAATCATGAACAATTTTTATCTCACAATTAATCACATTTTTTTAAATTACTTGACAGCCCTACTCCCCACCACTACCATGCAGCCACCTGTGGGATGGAACAGAGTAGACGAGAGACAGAGCACAGAAACTCATGGGCTCTGTAATAAAAAAATTAATAATAATTGGAGATATACCAATCTCCTAGAACTGAAAGGGACCTTGAAAGGTCATTGAGTCCAGCCCCTGTCTTCACTAGCAGGACCAATTTTTGCCCCAGATCCCTAAGTGGCCCCCTCAAGGACTGAATTCACAACCCTGGATTTAGCAGGCCAACGCTCAAACCACTGAGCTCTCCCTCCCCCCAAAGGGGAAGAGAGTGTAGAAGAGGAAGTGAGGAAGAACCTGTCTCTAGTCACAGCAGTTGGGCATATTACAGGTTCAGGGGTAATTAGCTGAGATGTAGCTCACCCGGAGTGACGGGGAAAAGAAACCCACACTTCATAAAGGGATCCCTCAGTGGCTGCAGGATCCATTCAACGCCAAATCCCACAAATGGGATCTCCAGTTACCCAGCACCCCATTGTGCTGTAGTAGGGCAGAGGGATCAGAGCGACCAGCGATAGGGAGGGTCTCTCACGTACTGTTCCCTGCAGCACAGATCCTAAGTACTGTGCTGAGGCACTGCGGACAGCCCTGACTGTGAGGGGAGATCACCCCCAAAAGAGCCCCCATCCTGCTCCCTGCAGCACAGGCCTGTACAACTGCATGGGGGAAATGGGGTCAGAACTGACACCATGAGAAGAGCGACACTTACTGTGACCCCGAACCAGCTCCCTACACTACAGACCCTTAGCAACATACTGGGGTGCTCCCAAGGTCCCATTCTGCCACAGAGGCGTCTGCCCACAGATAACTAGATGCCAAATGGCAGAGTGCACAGGGGATGCCTAGAGTTATATGGCGATCCCCTGGGTGAGATATATGCACAATAGCTCACCAAACATGGCATGTGAGGTATCTACCAAGAGCCAGCAGCCTCCAGGTCGACCTAATGGGAATAAGATGTTTGTATGGGACATAGCTGATGAGAGATGTAAAATGTAGAATATGATGCTCAAAGGTGTTGAAGTGAAGCTTGGCACCTGCGCCATGGCAATCCTTTGGCTGAGTCTCACAGACAACAGATTGAAAACACAGAGAATGTTCCCCTGGACAAAACCTTAGTTACACAAAAGAAATCCCAATTTGATTATCCCTCTAATGCACAAGACAACTCACACAAAAAAAACCCATAAACCTATTTATTTCTTCTCTAATACTCACTACCCCGGGTGATTCCTAGATATTTTTCACTCCGGCACATAAATTTAATGGACTCTGAGACAAAGGAAAACTTCCCTCCTTCCTCTTGAAAAACCTTGTCCCCCAGAGGTTTTCTTTTTACCTTCCTTTCCTTAATTAAAAGTCTTCTTTTTAAGAACCTGATTGATTTTTTCCTTGTTTTAAGATCCAAGGGGGTTTGGATTGGTGTTCACCAGGAAATTGGTGGAGAAGACTCTCAAGGTTACCAAGGGAAGGGTTACAGTACTTGGGAGGGAGAGATTTTGGAGGGGTGGCAGGGGAGACAGAGTTTCCCAAATGACTCATAAACAGCTGTTTTAAACTATTTGGGTGGTGGCAGCAACCAAATCTAAGCTGGTAATTAAGCTTAGGGGTTCTCATGCAGATCCCCACATCTGTATCCTAAAGTTCATTGTGCAGGTGAAACCTATGACAGACCCCTACTGACACACCCCTACCTGCAGCACAGGCCCCCTTTGGGGCCAGCACTTACATCAAGGGGAGAGCGTGAGCATCCCCTACTGAGCCCCCACACTGCTCCCTGCAGCACAGGCCCAAAGAGCAACACAGGCTAATTAGGGTCAGCAGAGACGGAGAGGAGACGGCTCTCTACTTGAACCCCCATATTGCTCCCTGAAGCATAGGCCTCAAGCGCCATGCTGGGGTCAGTACTGGCTGTGAGAGGACAACGCCCCGTAATGTGCTTCCCAGCCTGCTCCTTGAAACAGGCAGAGTGGTAGATGAAGGTTACCTGAGCACACAACACCGGCATCTTCTCCGTGGTAACAGTTATTCGTTCCCCAAGGCCGAGCCCCGCAATCAGAGAGGGCATTTTCTGTCCCTGCGCAGTTGACCTCATCCAGCCAGATAAGGTCTGATCCTTGCCCAAATCGAGCCCCTCCTGGGGCTGATAGCGCCGTCCCACAGTCCAACTGCCTGCACACGACTCCAGCATCAGTTATGTCCCAGTCGTCATCACACACGGTTCCCCACACCTGGTTGTAAAGCACCTCGACTCTCCCAGCACAGCGACTCGAACCATTCACCAGTCGGAGCTGAGCCACTTCTGAGATGCCTGAGTCTGCAAACACCCAAGGGAAGAAACACTCAGTGAGGTTCCTGTGAATCTCATCTCTCGTATCACTGTGCCTCCCACCAACGAATCTGACCGGTCTCTGCAAACAGCAACTGCCTGTCAAGGGCTCCCCACTACTGGTCACACTAATCACTTGGGCAATGTTGAACTTTGTTCACTCCCCTCCCAGCTAGCTCTCACCTAATTAGGCAGACTGGACGGCAGTCTGACCTATTGCTCCCACTAGAGCACTTAATTAAAAAGATCACCCTGGCACTGCTGGCAGGAACCTCCTGGGGAGCAGATTTACACCCTCACTCCTGGCGCTGGGATTCATAGATACATAGGGTTCGACAGATATCGACTTGTGACATACCCGGAAGAAGAAGACTCCCCCCACTGAAATGCAGCCACTTCTGCAGTAGGACAGGGCAGCTGAGAAACGGGACAGGGAATATGTAATACGACAGGAAGTGGGGAAGAATTGCGTCTCACTTGTCCAGCTTTTGGGGAAGTTACAACTTCAGGACTTACCCCTGAAATGCAAATCCGCCGGAACCCAGTGATTGGGAACCGGACTCTTGAGAAATTGGCCCTGGATTTTTAGTTGGAGTGAGCGGCTGCAAGCTCCGTTGACACCAAATCCAACCAGTGGGAGCTACAGTTACCCAGGTCCTCATTGTGCCGCAGAGGAGTCTGGTCCAGAGATAAATAGACTCCAACTGGCAGAGGGCACAGGTTTGCCTAGAGTTATACTGGGGATCCCCTGGGTAAGATATATGCACAATAGCTCACTAGAGGTGCTATGTGAGGTCTCTAACGGGAGACAGCAGCCCACTCGTCACCCTAATGAGGGCAAGATGTTTGGATGGGACATAGTTGAAGAGAGCTATAAAATGTAGAATATGAGGCTCCAGAAGTGCTGAAGTGAAACTTGTCACCTGCACCATGGCAATCTTTTCGGCTGAGCCAATCAGCACATAGAACAAAGGACAGCCATGGAGACAGGCTATATTCACTGTCCGGGCCCAGTCGGGGCCTGAGAATTTGCAAAGACAAAGGCCAGGCTCTAGTCAGCGTGGTATGATTTTATGGGCCATGGAACCGTTTCTTTCCAACCCGTCTCCTTGCTACCCCTTGAATCGCTATACTCTGTGAAATCACTTGTCCTTGGTATGAAAATGAAGGAATCTAGGGCTGTGTGTTGATCGGGGCAGAGATGGGAGGTAGAACGGGTCACCTTGAGACCCTGTTCCTTTGGGAGCAGAAGATCTGTGACTGCTGCGAATGCCCAGCGAGACAAGGACTGGATGCTACAAAGGGACTCTCGGTGGGACGAAGGGTGAATGTCCCAATTGCCAATCTGGAGAGAGGTCACCCCCCACCCCACAAGGCCTAGAGGGCACATCTTGTGTGACCTGTGGCCAAGGGAGTCAGGGAGCTGACCCCCAGAGGGCACAGACAAGGCTTCCTCTTTGGAGGGGCGCATGGCACCGCACCAGGGCATTAGGGCCAGCACAACTGCAAAGGGAAAGAGCCCCCGTACTGACTCACCCCTACCTGCACCACGGGCCCCCTTTGGGGCCAGCACTGACATCAGTAGAGTGTCCCCTACTGAGCCCTGACACCGCTCCCTTCAGCACAGGGCAATTAGGGTCAGCACAGACTGAGAGGAGAGGGCTCTCTACAGGACCCGCCAAATTGCTCTCTGAAGCACAGGCCCCATGCACCGTGCTGGGGTCAGTACTGGCTGTGAGAGGACAACGCCCCGTAATGTGCTTCCCAGCCTGCTCCCTGAAACAGGCAGGGTGGTAGATGAAGGTTACCTGAGCACACAACACCGGCATCTTCTCCGTGGTTACAGTTATTCATTCCCCAAGGCCGAGCCCCGCAACTGGAGAGGGCAACTTCTGTCCCTGTGCAGGTGACGTCATCCAGCCAGATAGGGTCTGATCCTTTCCCAAATCGAGCCCCTCCTGGGGCTGATAACGCCGTCCCACAGCCCAGCTGCCTGCACACGACTCCAGCATCAGTTATGTCCCAATCATGATCACACACGGTTCCCCACACCTGGTTGTAAAGCACCTCGACTCTCCCAGCGCAGCGACTCGAACCATTCACGAGTCAGAGATGAGCCACTTCTGAGATGCCAGCGTCTGCAAACACCCAATGGAAGAAACACTCAGGGATGGTGCTTGTTCCATATAGTTTGCTCTGGCTGTCATTCAGTCCCAGTGTGGCAGACTGGTTGGTTCAGGTAGGCTGGGAATGGGACACGGCGGGGTTTCTCTCTGGAGGTCACCAGTTCTGATCCAGCCCCAGGCATGGGGGAATGGCTGACTCATGGGATGGAGAATGGGACACAGGGTCTTTCTCTGCAGGGAATGCTTACTCCACACAGTCTGTGTGGGGGGGATGAACTGATGCAGTACATTGGGGGAAGGAGAGCTGGGGCTTCTCCCCCGGAGGGCACCATTTCCCATTTCGTCCCAGCTCAGCCCAGGGCCTGTTGTGTGGGGAACAGGCACTTGGCTTTCACGTCTCGGGCCCTGGGTCCAAGCTGGTAGTGAGTGGAAGTCGCAGCCATAGCAGCTCACTGATACCCAAAATGTGAAATGAGCCGCTGGGGTTAATTCCCCTCCATGACAGGACAGGTGGGTGCAGGCCAGGCCAGCCCTCAGTCTGAGCGGCTCCCAGCCGCGGGGCAAAGGGCAAAACTGGTCAGGAGACTAAACTGCCCTTTGCCCCTTCCTGGGCTCCCTCTCTGTCTGCGCCCCGATGATCATGCCTGGCCAGAGCCAACAGCAGCAGCCTCACGGGGCTGTAGTTCTGCTCACCAAAGACTCCCCTGGGGCTGACTAAGCTCCTCTATATTCCACAGTGTCCAGACAGACAGGGCCACTCATAGGCTGAACTGAGCACACTCCTGTGGTGACGTCACCATGGCAGCTCATCCCCTGGTACCCCACCCCCACCTCTCACAGGCCCAGGTAGCATCACGGCCCCCAGTGTCAGTACACAGAACCTCCATTTGCCCTGTGCAGGGGTGGGGCCACTCACCAGCCACAGCCAGAGCTGATATAATACAAGTCTAACAATAACTAAAGACAAAATATCTGTTGGGGCAGATCCTATCCCAGGGTAAATCTGGGGTCACCTCAGACTGACACAGCTCAAACCGCCGCTGCCAGAGCCAAAATTTCAATCAGCCTTACTGGGCAAAGGTGAGCCCTTCGGATGCTGGATGGTTGGGGATTTCCACCGGTATCCAACAGCCAGAATGCCCTGCACTCTGCCACACAGCCCGCCTTGTTAACTAGTCACTGGTGGGGAAACTAGGACACGTAGTGAGGAAGTGATGGGCTAAGACCATGGGGTGAGTCTGGTGGAGGCAGGATTTGAACCCAGGTCTCCAGTCCTACACTTGAATGACTAGATTATATAACCTTAACTTGTCCCTTCCTCACCCCAATTTATGAGAGAGCTGCACCCTGCAGCATGAACCCCACACATACAGACAGACTCCACACCCTCTGCCTATGTTTGTATTTACCTGTCATGGGGAATCCTGTCATGGAAGCTGAAAGAAAGCAAAGAGATGAGGTAAGTGTCTGTCTCTATGGCTGGACACCTTGGGAATCTCCAAACATTGGCTGACGTAAGCCGTGGCCTGAGTGAGCTCTCACCTGCCATCTCTTGATGCACTGAGAGAAAAGACTCAGCTGCATATTGTATTTCAGTGACCTATCTACTGCCTCTCCTGTCAGCGTCCGTCACATCTACACAGAAGTGCTACAGCTGCAGAGCTGCCACTGTAATGTTTAGTGCAGAAGAGCCCTAAGTAGCCGGCAAAGCACAAGTCCTGGCCTCTCTTAGATCCAAAGAGAGAACAAAGAACCAACAGAGATTTGAAATTATCTTGTCCCTTGATTGGTCCTCTGGTCAGGTGTTCATCAGGTTACTGAGCTTGTTAACCCTTTACAGGTAAAAGAAAACTTAACCCTTAACTATCTGTTTATGACAGGGAGGGCGTTCGAATTTATGGGGGGGTGTCAGAGCCGATGAGATATAAAAAAGAGTTATGAATAAAGTAAATGTTTTGTTAGGCTAATGCAAATTTAACATAAGGATAATACAAGTTAAACCAAAACATATAGCAGGTCTAGATTTCTAACATTATATAATTTTTTTTTAAATGTATTTAATTTAAATTGACTTTTGAAAAGTAAGCCATCATGGGATAAGGGGAAAGTCCTCTCATGGATCAATATCTGGTTAAAAGGTGGGAAACAAAGGGTAGGAATAAATTATCAGTTTTTCAGAATAGAGAGAGATAAATAGTGGTATCCCTGAGGGGTTGGTACTGGGACCAGTACTGTTCAACATATTCATAAATGATCTAGAAAAATAAGTAAACAGTGAGGTGGCACAGCTCAAACAGCCGCTGCCAGAGCCAAAATTTCAGTCAGCCTTACTGGGCAAGGGTGAGCCCTTCGGATGCTGGATGGCTGGGGATTTCCACCGGTATCCAACAGCCAGAATGCCTTGCACTCTGCCACACAGCCCACCTTGTTAACAATTCACTGGTGGGGAAACTAGGACATGTAGTGAGGAAGTGATGGGCTGAGACCATGGGGTGAGTCTGGTGGAGGCAGGAGTTGAACCCAGGTCTCCAGTCCTACACTTGAATGACTAGATTAAATAACCTTAACTCATCCCTTCCTCACCCCAATTTATGAGATAGCTGCACCCTGCAGCATGCACCCAACACATATGGACAGACTTCACACCCTATGTCTATGTTTGTACTTTCCTGTCATGGGGAATCCTGTCATGGAAGCTGGAAGAAAGCAAAGAAATGAGGTAAGTCTCTGTCTCCATGGCTGGTCACCATGGGGATCTCCAAACATTGGCTGATGTAAGCCGTGGCCTGAGTGAGCTCTCCCCTCACATCTCTTGATGCACTGAGAGAAAAGACTCAGCTGTATGTTGTATTTCAGTGACCTATCTACTGCCTCTCATACAGGTGGATTGACCCTCCTGCCCCTCCTGTCAGCATCTGTCGCATCTACACAGAAGTGTTGTAGCTGCAGAGCTGCCACCGTGCCACTGTAATGTTTCCAGTGCAGAAGAGCCCTAAGTAGCCGACAAAAGACAAGACCTGGTGAGCTACGTCAGAACCAGTGACACTGCACCAGCCCTTCCAAACTGAGCCACCTACTTTCACACTGCCTGCACCTCTGAAGGACCCCACACCCTGCTCCCCTCAGGCCTGGCTCCCCCCAAACCCTGGAGTTTGACAGCCCCACCTGTGTGTAATGGAGTGCTAAGCTGTAGTATACTGCTCAGCCACTAGGTGGCGATGCGTGTCGAATACTGTAATTCCTCACTTAACGTTGTAGTTATGGTCCTGAAAAATGCGACTTTAAGCAAAACAATGTTAAGCGAATCCAATTTCCCCATAAGAATGAATGGAAATAGGCGGGATCAGGTTCCAGGGAAAAAAATTTTGCCAGACAAAAGGCATTATATACATTTTTAACAATTTTAAACAAGCAATTTAATACAGGTATTAAACAGGCTGGCAGCCCCCCATCAGCTCCCCTACCCCCCCCCCCAGTTCTTATCGTCTTGAAGCGCTCCTTTTGTATATCGATCGTCAAGGGGCCCCACTGGTTGTTTAGCAGGCTTCCTGCTTTTGATTAACCTAAAAATCATTTTGTTATTACCTTTGGAGTTTTGGGCTAGCCGTTCTTCAAAATCCTGTTTGGCTTTTCTTATTACACTCTTGCACTTACTATGGCAGTGTTTATGCTCTTTTCTATGCCTCACTAGGATTTGACTTTCAATTTTTAAAGGAAGTCTTTTTATCTCTCACTGCTTCTTTTACAGGGTTGTTAAGCCACGGTGGCTCCTTTTTAGTTCTTTTACTGTGTTTCTTAATTTGGGGTATACATTGAAGTTGGGCCTCTATTATGGTGTCTTTAAAAAGCGCCCATGCAGCTTGCAGGGATTTCACTTTAGTCACTGTACCTGTTAACTTTTGTTTAACTAACCCCCTCATTTTTGCATAGTTCTCCCTTATGAAATTAAATGCCACAGTGCCATCTCAACTGCTATTGAGATGTTCTTCCCACCACAGGGATGTTGAATGCTATTGTATTATGGTCACTATTTCCAAGCGGTCCTGCTATAGTTACCTCTTGGACCAGCTCCTGAGCATCACTCAGGATTAAATCTAGTGTTGCCTCTCCCCTTGTGGGTTCCCATACCACCTGCTCCATGAAGCAGTCATTAACAGTATCGAGACATTTTATCTCTGCATTTCGTCCTGAAGTGAAATGTCCCCAGTCAATATGGGGATAATTGAAATCCCCCACTACTAATGAGTTCTTAATTTTGATAGCCTCTCTAATTTCCCGTAGCATTTCATCATCACTATCACTTTCCTGGTCATGTGGTCGATAATAGATCCCTAATGTTATATTCTTATTAGAGCATGAAATTTCTATCCATAGAGATTCTATGGAACATGTGGATTCACTTAAGATTTTTACTTCATTTCATTCTTTATTTTCTTTCACATATAGTGCCATACCCACCCCTGCATGACCTGTTCTGTCCTTCTGAAATATTTTGTACCCCGGAATGATTGTGTCCCATTGATTGCTCTCAGTCCACCAGGTTTCTGTGATTCCTATTATATCAATGTCCTCCTTTATCACAAGGCACTCTAGTTCACCCATCTTATTATTTAGACTTCTAGCATTTGTGTACAAGCACTTTAAAAACTTGTCACTGTTTATTTGCCTGCCCTTTTCTGATGTGCCAGATTCTTTTTTATGTGACTGTTTATCATCTGATCTGGCCCTTACATTATACTCTTCCATCCTCTGCTCCTGACTATAACCTGGAGATTCTCTGTCATCAGACTCTCCCCTAAGAGAAGTCTGTGTCTGATCCACATGCTCCTCTGCAGCAGTTGGCTTTCCCCCATCTCCTAGTTTAAAAACTGCTCTACAATCTTTTTAATGTTTAGAGCCAGCAGTCTGGTTCCACTTTGGTTTAGGTGGAGCCCATCTCTCCTATATAGGCTCCCCCCATCCCAAAAGTTTCCCCAGTTCCTAATAAATGTAAACCCCTCCTCTCTACATCATCATCTCATCTACCCATTGAGACTCTGAAGCTCTGCCTGCCTACCTGGCCCTGCGCGTGGAACTGGTGGCATTTCTCAGAATGCCACCATAGAGGTCCTGGATTTCAGTCTCTTCCCTAGCAGCCTACATTTGGCCTCCAGGACATCTCTCCTACCCTTCCCTATGTCATGGGTACCTACATGGAACAGACTTGGCCCACTGCCCTTACTGTCACATCAGGAGTGCCATCTGATCTGTGGTCATGCAGACATACTTGGACACTTTCTGGATGGAAGTGTGGACATTCACAGTGCTCCTTCCAAGCATATGGACCGGTTAGGGTGGGTGTGGGCTCCCAAATACCGAATCCTGCTGGGTCCATCGGGAGGATGCATGTGGAACTGAATTATTTGCCGAGACATCTGGGAAATTAGGCCACCTGGTATACCTACCTGATTTATAGACGGTACCCCTGGAATAACACCTGATGGGATATACATATTGATCTTACCACTGCTGCAGGCAATTATATCATTTACTGGCCTGCAGATAGAATGCAGATAGAATGTTGTAAGTAGCTCTTAGATTTCAGGTATATCTTGATTGGACTAGGGTAGTGCCTGATCGGTTTCAAAAATTTGCTTTCATTGTTACCAAAGGTTCAAAGAATCTCTGAATTGCAAGGGCAAATTTACATGCTTTAGAATATATATTAAGCTGAAAAGAATGCCTTTCATACAGCTTATAGAGTGTTTACTTTATGTACTAGGTATGATGTTTTATGCTTTGTGATCAAATTTGTACAACAGCCCCATTATATTGTTCCTATGGGAATGTTATTGTTTGTCGTGTTGTTAGTTAGTTTAGGATTATGTTATTGTTATTGTTTTTGAAAAAAACATAATTATAGTAATAATACCTTTTATGATCATGCTAATCATGCATTGTCATTACATCCCTTGCCAACCCCTCAGGTTGACATATCTGCTGTAGAATCTAAACTCCATGGTTTAATGCGAATTGAGATTTGAAATTGTTTGTTGTACTGGAAGTACAAAAGGGGGGAGTGTGGAAGCCAGTAAATAATTAACAAGGTTTTGAAGAGATCTTAATGAATGTTAGTTAGCAAGAGTCAGGCCATACTGTGACCCTTATGACGTGAGATTTGTAGAAGCAAGATAATGTAAGACAGAGTGAACTGTGTGAAAGTATTACGACCTTGCAATGTGCAGTCTTGCTTTTTCTAGTAAGATAGCAGAAAAGCTTATGTATAAACAAAATGTATTTGTTGCTTTTTACTGTCTCCATGATTGTCTAAGCTTGTCTGTAACGAAGGTATAAAGGCTTGATGTAATTGTTTACCAGTTGAGAGACCTGTCCAGGACCCTGTGTCCTATGGCACTCTCTCCCTCCATGGTAATTACTGGAGAAATAATAAAGTATTTAATTTTGCTGCACCCAAACAAAAAGCGAGAACTAAGTTTTTCTTCGACACCCTGAAAGGCTCATCAACATACCTCTCTGCCTCTCTTAGCTTCTCCATTTCCGCCACCCTGGCCTCCAAAGTCCGTACGTGGTCTCTGAGGGCCAGGAGATCCTTGCACCGACTGCACACATATGCTACCCGCCCACAGGGCAGGTAATCATACATGCTACACCCAGTGCAATAAACTGGATAGCTCCCACTCTGCAGCTGGGCTTCTGCCCACATTTTCTCCTAGTTACTGAAAGGGTTGTTTAAAGCATGAAGTTTGGAATGTAGTTTGGTTTATAGGTTTTAAGAGGAATAAAGGGAAACAGATAGCACCAGCACGGGAGCCCCACTCCCTTCCCACTCCCCTTCCCAGCTCCCTTGCGAAACTCCCTGTTAGCAGCCCCTGTTCACAAAGCTCCCTGGTTGCTTTTGTGTGGCCTTATAAAGCCCTGGCCTGTGTGAATGCCCCACCCACTGATTAAGGCTCAGCCAATTACCAGAGGCTTCTAGCTTTCAGACATTCCTTTGAAGCTCACAGCCTCCAACTGCCAGCCACAGCGCACGGTCCTTCAAACAACCAACCAATCAAACAGACTGACAAACACAAGCTCAGCAAACAGCAAGTAACCCCCAACCACAAGCAAACATGCACCACAGACAGTCACTTACCCCAAGGATGCTGTGTTTGCTCCTCCGTCACCTGGAGAACTCCCTTGAGAAACTCCTCGTTAGCAGCCCCTGTTCGCAAAAAAAAGAAAAAAACAAGCTCAAATGCTGAGTTCGTGGAGTATGTACATAAGCTATACTAAAGACAAACCCACAGTAACCGTCTCCAGTTTGTGAGGGACCCCATAGAGCCAGTCTCTAGGAAACAGATAGCTGCATGGAGGTTAAGTCCATTAATGACTATTAGCCAGGATGGGTAAGGAATGGAGTCCCTAGCCTCTGTCAGAGGGTGGAGATGGATGGCAGGAGAGAAATCACTTGATGATTACGGTTGTAAATTAAATCCTACATTCTACATTTGTAAGTTCAACTCTCCAGATAAAGAGCTGGCACAACAGTACTTGTATGAGGTGAATTGAAAATACTATTTCTTGTGTTTCTTTTTTACAGTGCAAATATTTGTAATATAAAATAAATATAAAGTGAGCACTGTACACTTTGTATTCTGAATTGTATTTGAAAGCAATGTATTTGAAAATGTAGAAAACATCCCAAAAATTGAAATAAATTTTATTCTATTACTCTGTAAAGGGGCGATTACTTGTGCAATTAATCATAAATAATTTTTATCTCACAATTAATCACAATTTGTTTAATAACTTGACAGCCCTACTCCCCACCACTACCATGCAGCCACCTGTGGGGTGGAACAGAGTAGACGAGAGACAGAGCACAGAAACTCATGGGCTCTGTAATAAAAAATTAATAATAATTGGAGATATACCAATCTCCTAGAACTGAAAGGGACCTTGAAAGGTCATTGAGTCCAGCCCCTGTCTTCACTAGCAGGACCAATTTTTGCCCCAGATCCCTAAGTGGCCCCCTCAAGGACTGAATTCACAACCCTGGATTTAGCAGGCTAATGCTCAAACCACTGAGCTATCCCTCCCCCCAAAGGGGAAGAGAGTGTAGAAGAGGAAGTGAGGAAGAACCTGTCTCTAGTCACAGCAGTTGGGCATATTACAGGTTCAGGGGTAATTAGCTGAGATGTAGCTCACCCGGAGTGACGGGGAAAAGAACCCCACACTTCATAAAGGGATCCCTCAGTGGCTGCAGGATTCATTCAACGCCAAATCCCACAAATGGGATCTCCAGTTACCCAGCACCTTATTTGTCTGTAGTGGGGCAGAGGGATCAGAGCGATCAGCGATAGGGAGGGTCTCTCACGTACTGATCCCTGCAGCACAGATCCTAAGTACTGTGCTGAGGCACTGCGGCCAGCCCTGACTGTGAGGGGAGATCACCCCCAAAAGAGCCCCCATCCTGCTCCCTGCAGCACAGGCCTGTACAACTGCATGGGGGAAATGGGGTCAGAACTGACACCATGAGAAGAGCGACACTTACTGTGACCACGAACCAGCTCCCTGCAGTACAGACCCTTAGCACCATACTGGGGTGCTCCCAAGGTCCCATTCTGCCACAGAGGAGTCTGCCCACAGATAACTAGATGCCAACTGGCAGAGGGCACAGGGATGCCTAGAGTTATATGGCGATCCCCTGGGTGAGATATATGCACAATAGCTCACCAAACGTGGCATGTGAGGTATCTACCAAGAGCCAGCAGCCTGCTGGTCAACCTAATGGGAACAAGATGTTTGTATGGGACATAGCTGATGAGAGATGTAAAATGTAGAATATGATGCTCAAAGGTGTTGAAGTGAAGCTTGTCACCTGCGCCATGACAATCCCTTTGGCTGAGTCTCACAGACAACAGATTGAAAACACAGAGAATGTTCCCCTGGGCAAAACCTTACTTACACAAAAGAAATCCCAATTTGATTATCCCTCTAATGCACAAGACAACTCACACAAAAAAAACCCATAAACGTATTTATTTCTTCTCTAATACTCACTACCCCGGGTGATTCCTTGATATTTTTCACTCCGGCACACAACGTTAATGAACTCTGAGACAAAGGAAAACTTCCCTCCTTCCTCTTGAAAAACCTTGTCCCCCAGAGGTTTTCTTTTTACCTTCCTTTCCTTAATTAAAAGTCTTCTTTTTAAGAACCTGATTGATTTTTTCCTTGTTTTAAGATACGAGGGGGTTTGGATTGGTGTTCACCAGGAAATTGGTGGAGAAGGCTCTCAAGGTTACCCAGGGAAGGGTTACAGTACTTGGGAGGGAGAGATTTTGGAGGGGTGGTGGGGGAGAAAGATTTTCCCAAATGACTCATAAACAGCTCTTTTAAACTATTTGGGTGGTGGCAGCAACCTGATCTAAGCTGGTAATTAAGCTTAGGGGTTCTCATGCAGGTCCCCACATCTGTATCCTGAAGTTCAGAGTGCGGGTGAAACCTATGACAGACCCCTACTGACACACCCCTACCTGCAGCACTGGCCCCCTTTGGGGCCAGCACTGACATCAAGGGGAGAGCGTGAGCATCCCCTACTGAGCCTCCACACTGCTCCCAGCAGCACAGGCCCAAAGAGCAACACAGGCTAATTAGGGTCAGCAGAGACGGAGAGGAGACGGCTCTCTACTGGAACCCCCATATTGCTCCCTGAAGCACAGGCCTCAAGCACCATGCTGTTGTCAGTACTGGCTGTGAGAGGACAATGCCCCGTAATGTGCTACCCACCCTGCTCCCTGAAACAGGCAGAGTGGTAGATGAAGGTTACCTGAGCACACAACACCGGCATCTTCTCCGTGGTAACAGTTATTCGTTCCCCAAGGCCGAGCCCCGCAATCAGAGAGGGCATTTTCTGTCCCTGCACAGTTGACGTCATCCAGCCAGATACGGTCTGATCCTTGCCCAAATCGAGCCCCTCCTGGGGCTGATAGCACCGTCCCACAGTCCAACTGCCTGCACACGACTCCAGCATCCTGTAAGTCCCAGCTGTCATCACACACGGTTCCCCACACCTGGTTGTACAGCACCTCAACTCTCCCAGCACAGGGACTTGGGCCGTTCACCAATCGGAGCTGAGCCACTTCTGAGATGCCTGAGTCTGCAAACACCCAAGGGAATAAACACTCAGGAATGGTGCTTGTTCCGTATAGTTTGCTCGGGCTGCCATTCAGTCCCAGTGTGGCAGACTGGTTGGTTCAGGTAGACTGGGAATGGGACACTGCGGGGTTCCTCTCTGGAGGTCACCAGTTCTGATCCAGCCCCAGGTATTGGGGAATGGCTGACTCGTGCGATAGAGAATGGGACACAGGGTCTTTCTCTCCAGGGGATGCTGGCTCCGGTACAGTCTGTGCGACGGGGATGAACTCATGCAGTACATTGGGGGAAGGAAACCTGGGGCTTCTCCCCCGGAGGGCACCATTTCCCGTTTCGTCCCAGCTCAGCCCAGTGGCTGGTGTGGGGGGAACAGGCACTTGGGCTTTCACGTCTGGGGCCCTGGGTCCAAGCCGGTAGTGAGTGGAAGTGGCAGTCATTGCAGCTCTCTGATACCCAAAATGTGAAATGAGCTGCTGGGGTTAATCCCCCTCCATGACAGGACAGGTGGGTGCAGGCCAGGCCAGCCCTCAGTCTGAGCGGCTCCCAGCCGAGGGGCAAAGGGCTAAACTGCTCAGGAGACTGAACTGCCCTTTGCACCTGCCTGGGCTTCCTCCCCGACTGCGCCCCAAGGACCCTGCCTGACCGGAGGCAACAGCAGCAGCCTCATGGGGCTGTAGTTCTGCTCCCCCAAAGCCTCCCCACGGGCTAACTCAGCTCCTCTATATTCCACAGTGTCCAGACAGACAGGGCCACTCATATGCTGAACTGAGCACCCTCCTGTGGTGACGGCACCTCGGCAGCCCATCTCCTGGCACCACACGCCCATCTCTCACAGGCCCAGGTAGCATCACAGCCCCCAGTGTTAGTACACAGCATCTCCATTTGCCCTGTGCAGGGGTGGGGCCACTCACCAGCCATAGCCAGAGCTGAGATGATACAAGTCTAACAATAATTAAAGGCAAAATATCTGTTGGGGCAGATCCTATCCCAGGGTAAATCTGGGGTCACCTCAGACTGACACACCTGAAACATCTGATGAAACATCAGATGACTTGCATCTGAAGAAGTGGGTATTCACCCACGAAAGCTCATGCTGCAAAACGTCTGTTAGTCTATAAGGTGCCACAGGATTCTTTGCTGCTTACACCTGAAACAGCCACTGCCAGAGCCAAAATTTCAAGCAGCCTTACTGGGCAAGGGTGAGCCCTTCAGATGCTGGATGGCTGGGGATTTCCACCGGTATCCAACAGCCAGGATGCCCTGCACTCTGCCACACAGCCCGCCTTGATAACAATTCACTGGTGGGGAAACTAGGACATGTAGTGAGGAAGTGATGGGCTGAGACCATGGAGTGAGTCTGGCTGAGGCAGGATTTGAACCCAGGTCTCCAGTCCTAGACTTGAATGACTAGATTAAATAACCTTAACTCATTCCTTCCTCACCCCAATTTATGAGATAGCTGCATCCTGCAGCATGCACCCCACACATATGGACAGACTCCACACCTTCTGCCTATGTTTGTATTTACCTGTCATGGGGAATCCTGTCATGGAAGCTGAAAGAAAGCAAAGAAATGAGGTAAGTCTCTGTCTCCTTGGCTGGTCACCATGGGGATCTCCAAACATTGGCTGATGTAAGCCATGGCCTGAGTGAGCTCTCCCCTCACATCTCTTGATGCACTGAGAGAAAACACTCAGCTGCATGTTGTATTTCAGTGACCTATCTACTGCCTTTCAGAGAGGTGGATTGACCCTCCTGCCCCTCCTGTGTAGATGCATCGGTCGCATCTACACAGAAGTGCTGTAGCTGCAGAGCTGCCACCGCGCCACTGTAATCTTTCCAGTGCAGAAGAGCCCTAAGTAGCCAGCAAAACACAAGACCTGGTGAGCGACGTCAGAACCAGTGACACTGCACCAGCCCTTCCAAACCAAGCCACCTCCTTTCACACTGCCTGCACCTCTGAAGGACCCCCACACCCTGCTCCCCTCACGCCTGGCTCCCCCCCAACCTGGAGTTTGACAGCCCCACATGCTGTCTAATGGAGTGCTAAGCTGTAGTATACTGCTCAGCCACTAGGTGGCGATACGTGTAAAAAACTGGAATGAGTTACCTAGGGCGGTGGTGGAATCTCCTTCCTTAGAGGTTTTTAAGGTCAGGCTTGACAAAGCTCTGGCTGGAATGATTTCGTTGGGGATTGCTCCTGCTTTGAGCAGGGGGTTGGACTAGACACCTCCTGATAACCCTTCCAACCCTGACATTCTATGATTCTAAGTCCCAGGCAGACTGCAAAAAGTTACAAAGGGAACTCAAAGAACTGAGTAACTGGGCAACAAAATGGCAGATGAAATTCAATCTTGATAAATGCAAAGTAATGCACATTGGAAAACAATCTCAACTATACATACTGTGACAGACCCAGGCCAGTGGGCTACAGGAGTCTGCTGGAGGGCAAATATACTGGTCACTGGATGAGTAGTTTTCTGTTCCCTAGGTGAACAGAGCAGGGGCTGCACTAGAGTAATCAGGAACCTGCTAGAACCAATTAAGGCAGCCAAGCTGATTGCCATGTGAATGGCTTGCCAACTACAGAACCAGTTTCTCCTCTCTTGGTTTTCACACCTCTACTGCTAGAACAGGGCCTCATCCTCCCTCATTGAACTAACCTCGTTATCTCTAGCTTGCTTCTTGCTTGCATATATATACCTGCCCCTGGAAATTTCCACTACTTGCATCCGAAGAAGTAGGTATTCACCCACGAAAGCTCATGCTGCAAAACGTCTGTTAGTCTATAAGGTGCCACAGGATTCTTTGCTGCCTAGGCTGATTAGAACACCTGCTGCCAATCAAGGCAGGCTAATCAGGGCGCCTGAGTTTAAAAAGGAGCTCACTCCAGTCAGGGAGGGGGGAGCCAGAGGAGAGGAAGTGTGTGTGAGGAGTTGGGAGCAAGAGGCGTAAGGAGCTGAGAGTGAGAGGGTGTGCTGCTGGAGGACTGAGGAGTACAAGTGTTATCAGACACCAGGAGGAAGGTCCTGTGGTGAGGATAAAGAAGGTGTTGGAGGAGGCCATGGGGAAGTAGCCCAGGGAGTTGTAGCTGTCATGCAGCTGTTACAGGAGGCACTAAAGACAGCTGCAATCCACAGGACCCTGGGCTGGGACCCGGAGTAGAGGGCGGGCCTGGGCTCCCCCCAAACCTCCCAACTCCTGATCAGACACAGGGCAAGTTGACCCAGACTGTGGGGAAGATCACTGAGGTGAGCAAATCTGCAAATAAGCGCAGGACCAACCAAAATAGAGGAGGAACTTTGTCACAATCCAAAATGATGGAGTCTGAATTAGCTATTAAACACTCAAGAAAGATCTTGGAATCATTGTGGATAGTTTTCTGAAAACATCCACTCAATGTGCAGTGGCAGTCAAAAAAGCAAAGGAAATGTTGGGAATCATTAAGAAAGGGATAGATAATAAGACAGAAAATATCATATTGCCTGTATATAAATCCATGGTACGTGCACACCTTGAATACAGTGTGCAGATCTGGTCACCCCATGGGCAACTAAAATTATTAGGGGTATGAAACAGGTGGAGAGATTAAAATGACTGAGAATTTTCAGCTTAGAACATAGATGACTAAAGGGGGAAATGATAGACGTCTATAAAATCTTGACTGGTGTAAAGAAAGTGAATAAGGAAATGTTATTTAATCCTTAACATAACACAAGAACTAGCAGTCACCCAATGAAATTAATAGGAGGCAGGTTTTAAAAAAACAAGAGGAAGTACTTCTTCACACAATGTACAGTCAACCCGTGGAACTTTTTGCCAGGGGATGCTGTGAAGACCAAAACTATAACAGTGTTTTAAAAAGAACTAGATAAATTCCTGGAGAATAGGTCCATCAGTGGCTATTAGCCAGGATGGGGAGGGATACAACACCATGCTCTGAGTGTCCCTATCCAAACCCCTAATCATTTTAGTTGCCCTTTTCTGAACCTTTTCTAGTGCCAGTATATCTTTTTTGAGGTGAGGAGACCACATCTGTACGCAGTATTCGAGATGTGGGTGTACCATGGATTTATATAAAGGCAATAATATATTCTCAGTCTTATTCTCTATCCCATTTTTAGCGATACCTAACATCCTGTTTGCTTTTTGGCCGCCTCTTCACACTGCGTGGACATCTTCAGAGAACTATCCACGATGACGCCAAAACAGTTTTCCTGACTCACTGTAGCTAAATTAGCCCCCATCATATTGTATGTATAGTTGGGGTTATTTTTTCCAATGTGCATTACTTTACATTTATCCACATTCAATTTCATTTGCCATTTTGTTGCTCAATCATTTAGTTTTGTGAGATCTTTTTCAAGTTCTTCACAGTCTGCTTTGGTCTTAACTATCTTGAGCAGTTTCGTGTCATCTGCAAACTTTGCCAGCTCACTGTTTACCCCTTTCTCCAGATCGTTTATGAATAAATTGAATAGGATTGGTCCTAGGACTGACCCTTGGGGAACACCACTAGTTACCCCTCTCCATTCTGAGAATTTACCATTAATTCCAATCCTTTGTTCCCTGTCTTTTAACCAGTTCTCAGTCCATGAAAGGACCTTCCCTTTTATCCTATGACAACTTAATTTACATAACAGCCTTTGGTGAGGGACCTTGTCAAAGGCTTTCTGGAAATCTAAGTACACTGCATCCACTGGATCCCCCTTGTCGACATGTTTGTTGACCCCTTCAAAGAACTCTAATAGATTAGTAAGACACGATTTCCCTTTACAGAAACCATGTTGACTATTGCTCAACAGTTTATGTTTTTCTATGTGTCTGACAATTTTATTCTTAACTATTGTTTCGACTAATTTGCCCGGTACCGACGTTAGACTTACCGGTCTGTAATTGCCGGGATCATCTCTAGAGCCCTTTTTAAATATTGGCGTTACATTAGCTAACTTCCAGTCATTGGGTACAGAAGCCGATTTAAAGGACAGGTTACAAACCTTAGTTAATAGTTCTGCAACTTCACATTTGAGGTCTTTCAGAACTCTTGGGGGAATGCCATCTGGTCCCGGTGACTTGTTAATGTTGCGTTTATCAATTAATTCCAAAACTTCCTCTAGTGACACTTCAATCTGTGACAGTTCCTCAGATTTGTCACCTACAAAAGCCGGCTCAGGTTTGGGAAACTCCCTAACATCCTCAGCCGTGAAGACTGAAGCAAAGAATCCATTTAGTTTCTCCACAATGACTTTATCGTCTTGAAGCGCTCCTTTTGTATCTCGATCATCAAGGCGCCCCACTGGTTGTTTAGCAGGCTTCCTGCTTCTGATTTACTTAAAAACCATTCTGTTATTACCTTTGAAGTTTTTGGCTAGCCGTTCTTCAAACTCCTCTTTGGCTTTTCTTATTACACTTTTGCACTTACTTTGGCAGTCTTCCGGTCTCTAGGCCTGCTTATCAACACCGAGAAGTCCAGCCTAACTCCAGCACAAAGAGTGGAGTTCATAGGAGCGGTGCTCGACTCCAATTTAGCCAGAGCCTGCCTCCCTCGTCTTCGGCACGAGGGCGGCAAACCAGTCTCCCGGATCCAAGGAAGGGATGATGGTCCCCAGGGTCACCATGCGAAACTTGAGCTTGCACAGGTGTCTGTTGAGCTGCCGGAGGTCCAAGACTGCTTCTTTTACAGGGTTCTTAAGCCACGGTGGCTCCTTTTTAGTTCTTTACTGTGTTTCTTAATTTGGGGTATACATTGAAGTTGGGCCTCTATTATGGTGTCTTTAAAAAGCGCCCATGCAGCTTGCAGGGATTTCACTTTAGTCACTGTACCTGTTAACTTTTGTTTAACTAACCCCCTCATTTTTGCATAGTTCCCCCTTATGAAATTAAATGCCACAGTGCCATCTCAACTGCTGTTGAGATGTTCTTCCCACCACAGGGATGTTGAATGCTATTGTATTATGGTCACTATTTCCAAGCGGTCCTGCTATAGTTACCTCTTGGACCAGCTCCTGAGCTCCACTCACTATTAAATCTAGTGTTGCCTCTCCCCTTGTGGGTTTCCATACCAGCTGCTCCATGAAGCAGTCATTAAAAGTATCGAGACATTTTATCTCTGCATTTCGTCCTGAAGTGAAATGTCCCCAGTCAATATGGGGATAATTGAAATCCCCCACTATTAATGAGTTCTTAATTTTGATAGCCTCTCTAATTTCCCTTAGCATTTCATCATCACTATCACTGTCCTGGTCAGGTGATCGATAATAGATCCCTAATGTTATATTCTTATTAGAGCATGAAATTTCTATCCATAGAGATTCTATGGAACATGTGGATTCACTTAAGATTTTTACTTCATTTCATTCTTCATTTTCTTTCACATTGTAGTGAGTCGGCCTGGCGCCCGGCCGCACCGGAGAGAGAGGTACCAGAACAGCCACCTCAGTGGGCGGAGCCATCACCACCTGTCCCCGCCCCCCGGAAGTCAAGGGGCAGGACAGGAAGTATAAAGGCCCGGCCCCAATGCTCAGTTGGAGCCCGGCGGCCGGAGAGGACAGACGCTCCTGCCCGAGCTCCTGCTAGACCGAGCCTTCCCCGAGACAGGTATCCGGAGGTGGACGGACCGAGCCTTCCCTGAGCCAGGTACCCGGAGGAGGACTGGCCGAGCCTTCCCCGAGCCAGGTATCCAGAAGAGGACTGGCCGAGCCTGCCCCGAGCTCGGTACCCCGAGGAGCTGTTGGAGCATCCCCCCGACCCAAGTCCGGAGGAGCAGCCCGAGCTAGCCGGCTCTCAGCACGGCGAGGAGCCCATGGTGTGGGACCCAGCGCCCGACCCCAGAGACGAGCAGGTACCCGAGGAGGGGGAGATGGAGTGTAGCCCGGGGGTAGCCGACCCCTGTCAGGCTGAGGGCACTGACATGCCCATGTCAGTGTGTTGCGGTCAGGACCCCACTGACCAGCGGCAGTGATAGCCGCTACTAGGGCCCCGGGCTGGGACACAGTGGAGTGGGTGGGCCTGTGTCCCCCCCTGCCACCCCACTCACGGGTGGCAGACTCCCCCTCCTACCAGCGTTCAGGCAGAGAAGCCTGCACTTACCTGCTGTGGCTCAGCGCCTGACACAAGGGCCTGAGCCCCTGTATTGTGGTGACTACTCAGCTCCTGCTACAAGGACCTGAGCCTTGGACTATTGTTTATTGCCCCGCCCTGACTAAGGGCCTGGGCCTCAGGAACTATTGCTGTAGCTCAGCTCCTGCCACAAGGACCTGAGCCCTGAACTAATGCTGTAGCTCAGCCTGCTACAAGGACCTGAGCCCTGGACTAATGCTGTCTGCTCAGCCCTGACTGAGGGCTTGGAGCTTAAATCACTAACTCGGTCTGCTCAGCCCCTGCCTGAGGGTCTGGGCTAGAACTCCTGGTTGTTGCCCCGCCCTGACTGAGGGCTTGGAGCTTAAACCTCTGACTCTGATTACTCAGCTCCTGCTGTAAGGATCTGGGCTAGAATTATTGTTTGTTGCCCCGCCCTGACTGAGGGCCTGGGCTTTCTGACTGTGTTACTGCTCAGCTCCTGCTGTAAGGACCTGAGCCCCTTGAACTATTGTTTGTTGCCCCGCCCTGACTGAGGGCCTGGGCTTTCTGACTGTGTTACTGCTCAGCTCCTGCTGTAAGGACCTGAGCCCCTTGAACTATTGTTTGTTGCCCCGCCCTGACTGAGGGCCTGGGCTTTCTGACTGTGTTACTGCTCAGCTCCTGCTGTAAGGACCTGAGCCCCTTGAACTATTGTTTGCTGCCCCGCCCTGACGGAGGGCCTGGGTTTATCTCAGTGACTCTGTGTGCTCAGCCCCGGACTGAGGGTCTGAGCTTAGAACTGTTATTTGCTGCCCCGCCCTCACTGAGGGCGTGGGCCTTATTGACTGCATGCCTTTTGTTCAGCCCGCCTGAGGGGCGGAACCCCTGGACCTTCGGAGACTGATAACAAACTTAGGCCGTGTAGTGAGTCGGCCTGGCTCCCGGCCGCACCTGAGAGGGCCGAGCCCCTGCACCGGACTGTTACACACATATAGTGCCACAGCCACCCCTTCATGACCTGTTCTGTCCTTCCGAAATATTTTGTACCCCGGAATGATTGTGTCCCATTGATTGCTCTCAGTCCACCAGGTTTCTGTGATGCCTATTATATCAATGTCCTCCTTTATCACAAGGCACTCTAGTTCACCCATCTTATTATTTAGACTTCTAGCATTTGTGTACAAGCACTTTAAAAACTTGTCACTGTTTATTTGCCTGCCCTTTTCTGATGTGCCAGATTCTTTTTTATGTGACTGTTTATCATCTGATCTGGCCCTTACATTATACTCTTCCATCCTCTGCTCCTGACTATAACCTGGAGATTCTCTGTCATCAGACTCTCCCCTAAGAGAAGTCTGTGTCTGATCCACATGCTCCTCTGCAGCAGTCGGCTTTCCCCCATCTCCTAGTTTAAAAACTGCTCTACAATCTTTTTAATGTTTAGAGCCAGCAGTCTGGTTCCATTTTGGTTTAGGTGGAGCCCATCTCTCCTGTATAGGCTCCCCCCATCCCAAAAGTTTCCCCAGTTCCTAATAAATGTAAACCCCTCCTCTCTACATCATCATCTCATCCACCCATTGAGACTCTGAAGCTCTGCCTGCCTACCTGGCCCTGTGCGTGGAACTGGTGGCATTTCTCAGAATGCCACCATAGAGGTCCTGGATTTCAGTCTCTTCCCTAGTAGCCTACATTTGGTCTCCAGGACATCTCTCCTACCCTTCCCTATGTCATGGGTACCTACATGTACCACGACCAACAGCTCCTCCCCAGCACTACACATAAGTCTGTCTAGATGCCTCGAGAGTTCCGCAACCTTCGCACCAGGCAGGCAAGTCACTATACAGTTCTCCCAGTCATCACATACATAGCTATCTACGTTTCTAATGATCGAATCTCCCATTACTAACACCTGCCTTTTCCTAGCAACTGGAGTTCCCTCCCCTGGAGTGGCAACCTCAGTGCGAGAGGCAACCCCAGCACCATCTGGAAGGAGGGTCCCAACCAGGGGCGGCTCTAGGATTTGCGTCACCCCAAGCACAGCGGCACACCGCGGGGGGCGCTCTGGCGGTCGCCGGTCCCACGGCTCCAGTGGACCTCCTGCAGATGTGCCTGCGGAGGGTCCGCTGCTCCCGCGGCACCGGTGGACCTCCCGCAGGCACGCCTGCGGATGCTCCACCAAAGCCGCGGGACCAGCGGACCCTCCGCAGTCATGCCTGCGGGAGGTCCACCGGAGCCGCCTGCCGCCCTCCCGCGGCACGCCGCCCCAAGCGCGCGCTTGACACACTGGGGTCTGGAGCCGGCCCTGGTCCCAACTATGGGAAAGTTTCCCTCTGCTCCCATTGACTGCTCTGCTTCCCTGGGCCTTTCATCCTCCTCAACAGAGCAGGGGCTGTCTGACTGGAGGTGGGACAATTCTACAGTGTCCCTGAAAGCCTCATCAACATACCTCTCCGCCTCTCTTAGCTTCTCCCGTTCCGCCACCCAGGCCTCCAAAGTCCGTACGTGGTCTCTGAGGGCCAGGAGATCCTTGCACCGACTGCACACATATGCTACCCGCCCACAGGGCAGGTAATCATACATGCTACACCCAGTGCAATAAACTGGATAGCTCCCACTCTGCAGCTGGGCTTCTGCCCACATTTTCTCCTAGTTACTGAAAGGGTTGTTTAAAGCATGAAGTTTGGAATGTAGTTTGGTTTATAGGTTTTAAGAGGAATAAAGGGAAACAGATAGCACCAGCACGGGAGCCCCACACCCTTCCCACTCCCCTTCCCAGCTCCCTTGCAAAACTCCCTGTTAGCAGCCCCTGTTCACAAAGCTCCCTGGTTGCTTTTTTGTGGCCTTATAAAGCCCTGGCCTGTGTGAATGCCCCACCCACTGATTAAGGCTCAGCCAATTACCAGAGGCTTCTAGCTTTCAGACATTCCTTTGAAACTCACAGCCTCCAACTGCCAGCCACAGCGCACGGTCCTTCAAACAACCAATCAATCAAACAGACTGACAAACACAAGCTCAGCAAACAGCAAGTAACCCCCAACCACAAGCAAACATGCACTACAGACAGTCACTTACCCCAAGGATGCTCTGTTTGCTCCTCCATCACCTGGAGAACTCCCTTGAGAAACTCCTCATTAGCCGCCCCTGTTCGCAAAAAAAAGAAAAAAACAAGCTCAAATGCTGAGTTAGTGGAGTATGTACATAAGCTATACTAAAGACAAACCCACAGTAACCGTCTCCAGTTTGTGAGGGACCCCATAGAGCCAGTCTCTAGGAAACAGATAGCTGCATGGAGGTTAAGTCCATTAATGACTATTAGCCAGGATGGGTAAGGAATGGAGTCCCTAGCCTCTGTCAGAGGGTGGAGATGGATGGCAGGAGAGAAATCACTTGATCATTACGGTTGTAAATTCAATCCTTGAGGGGGCCATTTGGGGATTGGTCCTGCTTTCAGCAGGGAATTGGACTAGATGTAATGCCAATATATAGAGCTTTCCGGTTGGTGAAGTGCTGGAAAAAACAGCTTTTACTGTATTTTGGATTACAAATATTTGCACTGTAAAATGGTAAAAGAAATAGTATTTTGCAATTCACCTCATAAAAGAACTGCAGTGCAATCTCTTTATTGTGAAAGTGCAATTGACAAATGTAGAATTTTTTTGTTACATAATTGCACTCAAAAAAAAACAACCAATGGAAAACTTAGAGCCTACATATCCTCTCAGTCTTGCTTCTTGTTCAGCCAATCGCTCAGACAAACAAGTTGATTACATTTCATAGAATCATAGAATCTCAGGGTTGGAAGGGACCTCAGGAGGTCATCTAGTCCAACCCCCTGCTCAAAGCAGGACCAAACCCAACTAAATCATCCCAGCCAGGGCTTTGTCAAGCCTGACCTTAAAAACCTCTAAGGAAGGAGATTCCACTACCTCCCTAGGTAACCCATTCCAGTTCTTCACCACCCTACTAGTGAAAAAGTTTTTCATTAATATCCAACCTAAACCTCCCCCTCTGCAACTTGAGACCATTACTCCTTGCTCTGTCATCTTCTACCACTGAGAACAGTCTAGATCCATCCTCTTTGGAACCCCCTTTCAGGTAGTTGAAAGCAGCTATCAAATCCCCCCTCATTCTTCTCTTCTGCAGACTAAACAATCCCAGTTCCCTCAGCCTCTCCTCATAAGTCATGTGCTCCAGCCCCCTAATCATTTTTGTTGCCCTCCGCTGGACTCTCTCCAATTTATCCACATCCTTCTTGTAGTGTGGGGCCCAAAACTGGACACAGTACTCCAAATGAGGCCTCACCAGTGCTGGGTAGAGGTGGATGATCACATCCCTTGATCTGCTGGAAATGCCCCTACTTATACAACCCAAAATGCCATTAGCCTTCTTGGCAACAAGGGCACACTGTTGACTCATATTCAGCTTTTCGTCCACCGTAACCCCTAGGTCCTTTTCTGCAGAACTGCTACCCAGCCATTCGGTCCCTAGTCTGTAGCAGTGCATGGGATTCTTCCGTCCTAAGTGCAGGACTCTGCACTTGTCCTCTGCACTTGTCCCTTTACTGGAGATAACGCTGCCTGCTTCTTATTTGCAGTGTCACCCGAAAGTGAGAAGAGGCGTTTGCATGGCACTTTTGTTGGTGGCAATGCAAGGTATTTATGTGCCACATATGCTAAACATTCACATGCTCCTTCATGCGTTGGCCACCATTCCAGACGATGTACTAACATATTCACGATGCTTGTTAAAAGGCAAGGTGTTAATGTAATATGTGACTGACATTCATAGGAGAGAATGGTGTATCTCCTGCTATGTATTTTACCTGCATTCTGCCATATCTTTCCTGTTACTGTAGCATCGGATGATGACTCGGCAAAAGTTGCTCATTTTAAGAACACCTTCACTGCAGATTTGACAAAATGCAAAGAAGGTACCTGTGACGCTCTGTACCTCGGGGGAGCACCCCCATGTTCATCCTTATAAAAGGACTGTGTGGTTTCCAATGTAAAGTTTGTCATGTTGGATGTTTTTGGAAACCTCATGATGCACCGAGGATTGTTGTTATAGTGATGTTATAGTAATTGTTGTTGCAGTAATGTTATTGTCATGTTATAGGTTATAATTTCATGTATATAGTTACGAGGCTGAAAATGTATCCTCATGGCTTAAAATAAGCCCAGGCAAAAACTCTATAAGAGCAGAGGGGCAGTTCACACCTCATCAAGGCATGCATGGGACAAACCCAGCCCAGCCTCACAGAAACAAAGGACACTGGCCTAGGCAGCAACAAAAGGATGTGTTGCACTCTCCAGTGAGTCACCCCCCTTCCTTTGGTCAGTTTGGGACTCCGATGAGGTAATGCTGACCTGACTCTGAGGGGGGGGGCAAAGCCAAGAGGGAAGAAAGAACATGATAAAAGGGAGAGATGTTTGCCAGGCTCTTCTTCTCTCTTCCAGCTACATCTACAGACACCACCACCAGCAAGTGACTGAAGCGCTGATCACAGGGGAGAGCCTGGCTCAAGAGCAACCAGCCAGCCTGTGGTGAGAAGCATCTAAGTTTGTAAGGGCACTGAACGTGTTGAGATCAGCTTAGAATGGGTTTTTCTTTTACTTCATTTGACCAAATCTGACTTGTTTTGCTTTGACTTATAATCACTAAAATCTATCTTTATAGTTAATAAATTGGTTTGTTTATTCTACCTGAAGCAGTGTGTTTGGTTTGAAGAGTGTCAGAGATTCCCCTTGGGATAAGAGGCCTGGTAGATATCAATTTCTTTGTTAAATTGACACACTCATATAAGGTCCCAGTGTCCAGTGGACATAACTGGACAATGCAAGATGGAGGTTCCTAGGGTTGTGTCTGGGACTGGAGATATTGGCTAGTGTCATTCGGTTGCACAATCCAAGGAGCAGCTTACATGCCAGCGGCTGTGCAGTTATTATTTGTAAATCATTCTACATTTGTAAGTTCAACTTTCCAGATAAAGAGCTGGCACAACAGTACTTGTATGAGGTGAATTGAAAATACTATTTCTTGTGTTTCTTTTTTACAGTGCAAATATTTGTAATAAAAAATAAATATAAAGTGAGCACTGTACACTTTGTATTCTGAATTGTATTTGAAAGCAATGTATTTGAAAATGTAGAAAACATCCCAAAAATTGAAATAAATTTTATTCTATTACTGTGATTGGTGATTACGTGTGCAATTAATCATGAACAATTTTTATCTCACAATTAATCACATTTTTTTAATTACTTGACAGCCCTACTCCCCACCACTACCATGCAGCCACCTGTGGGATGGAACAGAGTAGACGAGAGACAGAGCACAGAAAACTCATGGGCTCTGTAATAAAAAAATTAATAATAATTGGAGATATACCAATCTCCTAGAACTGAAAGGGACCTTGAAAGGTCATTGAGTCCAGCCCCTGTCTTCACTAGCAGGACCAATTTTTGCCCCAGATCCCTAAGTGGCCCCCTCAAGGACTGAATTCACAACCCTGGATTTAGCAGGCCAACGCTCAAACCACTGAGCTCTCCCTCCCCCCAAAGAGGAAGAGAGTGTAGAAGAGGAAGTGAGGAAGAACCTGTCTCTAGTCACAGCAGTTGGGCATATTACAGGTTCAGGGGTAATTAGCTGAGATGTAGCTCACCAGGAGTGACGGGGAAAAGAAACCCACACTTCATAAAGGGATCCCTCAGTGGCTGCAGGATCCATTCAACGCCAAATCCCACAAATGGGATCTCCAGTTACCCAGCACCCCATTATGCTGTAGTAGGGCAGAGGGATCAGGGCGACCAGCGATAGGGAGGGTCTCTCACGTACTGTTCCCTGCAGCACAGATCCTAAGTACTGTGCTGAGGCACTGTGGACAGCCCTGACTGTGAGGGGAGATCACCCCCAAAAGAGCCCCCATCCTGCTCCCTGCAGCACAGGCCTGTACAACTGCATGGGGGAAATGGGGTCAGAACTGACACCATGAGAAGAGCGACACTTACTGTGACCCCGAACCAGCTCCCTACACTACAGACCCTTAGCAACATACTGGGGTGCTCCCAAGGTCCCATTCTGCCACAGAGGAGTCTGCCCACAGATAACTAGATGCCAAATGGCAGAGTGCACAGGGATGCCTAGAGTTATATGGCGACCCCTGGGTGAGATATATGCACAATAGCTCACCAAACATGGCATGTGAGGTATCTACCAAGAGCCAGCAGCCTCCTGGTCGACCTAATGGGAATAAGATGTTTGTATGGGACATAGCTGATGAGAGATGTAAAATGTAGAATATGATGCTCAAAGGTGTTGAAGTGAAGCTTGTCACCTGCGCCATGGCAATCCTTTGGCTGAGTCTCACAGACAACAGATTGAAAACACAGAGAATGTTCCCCTGGACAAAACCTTAGTTACACAAAAGAAATCCCAATTTGATTATCCCTCTAATGCACAAGACAACTCACACACAAAAAAACCATAAACCTATTTATTTCTTCTCTAATACTCACTACCCCGGGTGATTCCTAGATATTTTTCACTCCGGCACATAAATTTAATGGACTCTGAGACAAAGGAAAACTTCCCTCCTTCCTCTTGAAAAACCTTGTCCCCCAGAGGTTTTCTTTTTACCTTCCTTTCCTTAATTAAAAGTCTTCTTTTTAAGAACCTGATTGATTTTTTTCCTTGTTTTAAGATCCAAGAGGGTTTGGATTGGTGTTCACCAGGAAATTGGTGGAGAAGACTCTCAAGGTTACCAGGGGAAGGTTTACAGTACTTGGGAGGGAGAAATTTTGGAGGGGTGGCGGGGGAGACAGAGTTTCCCAAATGACTCATAAACAGCTGTTTTAAACTATTTGGGTGGTGGCAGCAACCTGATCTAAACTTATAATTAAGCTTAGGGGTTCTCATGCAGGTCCCCACATCTGTATCCTAAAGTTCAGAGTGCGGGTGAAACATATGTCAGACCCCTACTGACACACCCCTACCTGCAGCACAGGCCCCCTTTGGGGCCAGCACTGACATCAAGGGGAGAGCGTGAGCATCCCCTACTGAGCCCCCACACTGCTCCCTGCAGCACAGGCCTAAAGAGCAACACAGGCTAATTAGGGTCAGCAGAGACGGAGGGGAGACGGCTCTCTACTTGAACCCCCATATTGCTCCCTGAAGCATAGGCCTCAAGCGCCATGCTGGGGTCAGTACTGGCTGTGAGAGGACAATGCCCCGTAATGTGCTACCCACCCTGCTCCCTGAAACAGGCAGAGTGGTAGATAAAGGTTACCTGAGCACACAACACCGGCATCTTCTCCGTGGTAACAGTTATTCGTTCCCCAAGGCCAAGCCCCGCAATCAGAGAGGGCATTTTCTGTCCCTGCGCAGTTGACGTCATCCAGCCAGATACGGTCAGATCCTCGCCCAAATCGAGCCCCTCCTGGGGCTGATAGCGCCGTCCCACAGTCCAACTGCCTGCACACGACTCCAGCATCCTGTAAGTCCCAGCTGTCATCACACACGGTTCCCCACACCTGGTTGTACAGCACCTCGACTCTCCCAGCACAGGGACTTGGGCCGTTCACCAATCGGAGCTGAGCCACTTCTGAGATGCCTGAGTCTGCAAACACCCAAGGGAATAAACACTCAGGAATGGTGCTTGTTCCGTATAGTTTGCTCTAGCTGCCATTCAGTCCCAGTGTGGCAGACTGGTTGGTTCAGGTAGGCTGGGAATGGGACACTGGGGGGTTCCTCTCTGGAGGTCACCATTTCTGATCCAGCCCCAGGCATGGGGGAATGGCTGACTCGTGGGATAGAGAATGGGACACAGGGTCTTTCTCTCCAGGGGATGCTGGCTCCGGTACAGTCTGTGCGAGGGGGCTGACCTGATGCAGTACATAGGGGGAAGGAGACCTGGGGCTGCTTCCCCGGAGGGCACCATTTCCCGTTTCGATCCAGCTCAGCCCAGTGACTGGTGTGGGGGGAACAGGCACTTGGGCTTTCACGTCTGGGGCCCTGTGTCCAAGCCGGTAGTGAGTGGAAGTGGCAGTCATTGCAGCTCTCTGACGCCCAAAATGTGAAATGATCTGCTGGGGTTAATTCCCCTACATGACAGGACAGGTGGGTGCAGGTCAGGCCAGCCCTCAGTCTGAGCGGCTCCCAGCCGTGGGGTAAATGGGAAAAACTGGTCGGGAGACTGAACTGCCCTTTGCCCCTTCCTGGGCTTCCTCCCCGTCTGCGCACCGATGACCCTGCCTGACTGGAGCCAACAGCAGCAGCCTCACAGGGCTGTAGTTCTGCTCCCCCAAAGCCTCCCCAGGGGCTAACTCAGCTCCTCTATATTCCACAGTGTCCAGACAGACAGGGCCCCTCATATGCTGAACTGAGCACCCTCCTGTGGTGACGGCACCTCGGCAGCCCATCTCCTGGTACCACACCCCCATCTCTCACAGGCCCAGGTAGCGTCACGGCCCCCAGTGTTAGTACACATCATCTCCACTTGCCCTGTGCAGGGGTGGGGCCACTCACCAGCCATAGCCAGAGCTGAGATGATACAAGTCTAACAATAATTAAAGGCAATATATCTGTTGGGGCAGATCCTATCCCAGGGTAAATCTGGGGTCACCTCAGACTGACACACCTGAAACAGCCGCTGCCAGAGACAAAATTTCAAGCAGCCTTACTGGGCAAGGGTGAGCCCTTCAGATACTGGATGGCTGGGGATTTCCACCGATATCCAACAGCCAGAATGCCCTGCACTCTGTCACACAGCCCGCCTTGATAACAATTCACTGGTGGGGAAATTAGGATATGTAGTGAGGAAGTGATGGGTTGAGACCATGGGGTGAGTCTGGCTGAGGCAGGATTTGAACCCAGGTCTCCAGTCCTACACTTGAATGACTAGATTAAATAACCTTAACTCATTCCTTCCTCCCCCCAATTCATGAGATAGCTGCATCCTGCAGCATGCACCCCACACATATGGACAGACTCCACACCTTCTGCCTATGTTTGTATTTACCTGTCATGGGGAATCCTGTCATGGAAGCTGGAAGAAAGCAAAGAAATGAGGTAAGTCTCTGTCTCCATGGCTGGTCACCATGGGGATCTCCAAACATTGACTGATGTAAGACGTGGCCTGAGTGAGCTCTCCCCTCACATCTCTTGATGCACTGAGAGAAAACACTCAGCTGCATGTTGTATTTCAGTGACCTATCTACTGCCTCTCAGAGAGGTGGATTGACCCTCCTGCCCCTCCTGTGTAGATGCATCGGTCGCTTCTACACAGAAGTGCTGTAGCTGCAGAGCTGCCACCGTGCCACTGTAATCTTTCCAGTGCAGAAGAGCCCTAAGTAGCCAGCAAAACACAAGACCTGGTGAGCGACGTCAGAACCAGTGACACTGCACCAGCCCTTCCAAACCAAGCCACCTCCTTTCACACTCCCTGCACCTCTGAAGGACCCCCACACCTTGCTCCCCTCACGCCTGGCTCCCCCCCAACCTGGAGTTTGAGAGCCCCACATGCTGTCTAATGGAGTGCTAAGCTGTAGTATACTGCTCAGCCACTAGGTGGCGATACGTGTAAAAACCTGTAATTCCTCACTTCATGTTGTCGTTATATTCCTGAAAAATGCGACTTTAAGCAAAACAATGTTAAGAAAATCCAATTTCCCCATAAGAATTAATGTAAATAGGGGGGATTAATTTCCAGGAAAAAAAAATTTGCCAGACAAAAGGCATTATATACTTTTTAAACAAGTTTAAACAAGCAATTTAATAAAGGTATTAAACAGGCTGGCAGCCCCCCATCAGCTCTCCTGCCCCCCACAGTGCCTCCCGCCTGCCGGTGGCCCCAAGGAATCAGCGTCTTCCCCCTAGTCCCCCGCCTCCTGTCCGTGGCATTCAGCTGTCTTGTGGTGCACAGCCTCCCCCTTCCTCCCTCCCTCTCAGTGGTGTCCCCAGAAAGTGAAATAGGGGGTTATTCGAATTTACAGGGGGGGTGTCAGAGCTGGTGAGATATAGAAAAGAGAGATGAATAAAGTAAAATGTTTTGTTACGATAATGCAAATTTAACATAAGGATAATACAAGTTATACCAAAACATATAAAAGGTCTAGATTTCTAAAAAAATAAAATTTTTAAAAAAATGTATTTAATTTAAATTGACTTTTGAAAAGTAAGCCATCATGGGATAAGGGGAAAGTCCTCTCATGGATCTGGTTAAAAGGTGGGAAACAAAGGGTAGGAATAAATTATCAGTTTTTCAGAATGGAGAGAAATAAATAGTGGTATCCCTGAGTGGGTGGTACTGGGACCAGTACTGTTCAACATACTTATAAATGATCTAGAAAAATGGGTAAATAGTGAGGTGGCAAAATTTGCAGATGATATAAAACTACTCAAGATAGTTAAGGATGGAAGAATCCCATTCACTGTTACAGACTAGGGACCGAATGGCTAGGAAGCAATTCTGCAGAAAAGTACCTAGGAGTTCCAGTGGACAAGAAGCTCGATAGGAGTCAACAGTGTGCCCTTGTTGTCAAGAAAGCTAACAGCATTTTGGGCTGTATAATTAGGGGCATTGCCAGCAGATCGAGGGACGTGGTCATTCCCCTCCATTCGACATTGGTGAGGCCTCATCTGGAGTACTGTGTGCAGTTTTGGGCCCCACACTACAAGAAGGATGTGGAAAAATTGGAAAGAGTCCAGCAGAGGGCAACAAAAATGATTAAGGGGCTGGAGCACATGACTTATGAGGAGAGGCTGAAGGAACTGGGATTGTTTAGTATGCAAAAGAGAAGAATGAGGGGGGATTTGATAGCTGCTTTCAACTACCTGAAAGGGGGTTCCAAAGAGGATGGATCTAGACTGTTCTCAATGGTACCAGATGACAAAACAAGGAGTAATGGTCTCAAGTTGCAGAGCGGGAGGTTTAGGTTGGATATTAGGAAAAACTTTTTCACTAGGAGGGTGGTGAAGCACTGGAATGAGTTACCTAGGGCGGTGGTGGAATCTCCTTCCTTTGACGTTTTTAAGGTCAGGCTTGACAAAGCCCTGGCTGGAATGATTTCGTTGGCGATTGCTCCTGCTTTGAGCAGGGGGTTGGACTAGAGGACTTCCTGAGAACCCTTCCAACCCTGACATTCTATGATTCTAAGTCCCAGGCAGACTGCAAAAAGTTACAAAGGGAACTCAAAGAACTGAGTAACTGGGCAACAAAATGGCAGATGAAATTCAATCTTGATAAATGCAAAGTAATGCACATTGGAAAACAATCTCAACTATACATACTGTGACAGACCCAGGCCAGTGGGCTACAGGAGTCTGCTGGAGGGCAAATATACTGGTCACTGGATGAGTAGTTTTCTGTTCCCTAGGTGAACAGAGCAGGGGCTGCACTAGAGTAATCAGGAACCTGCTAGAACCAATTAAGGCAGCCAAGCTGATTGCCATGTGAATGGCTTGCCAACTACAGAACCAGTTTCTCCTCCCTTGGTTTTCACACCTCTACTGCTAGAACAGGGCCTCATCCTCCCTCGTTGAACTAACCTCGTTATCTCTAGCTTGCTTCTTGCTTGCATATATATACCTGCCCCTGGAAATTTCCACTACTTGCATCCGAAGAAGTAGGTATTCACCCACGAAAGCTCATGCTGCAAAACGTCTGTTAGTCTATAAGGTGCCACAGGATTCTTTGCTGCCTAGGCTGATTAGAACACCTGCTGCCAATCAAGGCAGGCTAATCAGGGCGCCTGGGTTTAAAAAGGAGCTCACTCCAGTCAGGGAGGGGGGAGCCAGAGGAGAGGAAGTGTGTGTGAGGAGTTGGGAGCAAGAGGCGTAAGGAGCTGAGAGTGAGAGGGTGCTGCTGCTGGAGGACTGAGGAGTACAAGTGTTATCAGACACCAGGAGGAAGGTCCTGTGGTGAGGATAAAGAAGGTGTTGGAGGAGGCCATGGGGAAGTAGCCCAGGGAGCTGTAGCTGTCATGCAGCTGTTACAGGAGGCACTAAAGACAACTGCAATCCACAGGACCCTGGGCTGGGACCCGGAGTAGAGGGCGGGCCCGGGTTCCCCCCAAACCTCCCAACTCCTGATCAGACACAGGGGAAGTTGACCGAGACTGTGGGGAAGATCACTGAGGTGAGCAAATCTGCCAAATAAGCGCAGGACCCACCAAAATAGAGGAGGAACTTTGTCACAATACAAAATGATGGAGTCTGAATTAGCTATTAAACACTCAAGAAAGATCTTGGAATCATTGTGGATAATTTTCTGAAAACATCCACTCAACGTGCAGTGGCAGTCAAAAAAGCAAAGGAAATGTTGGGAATCATTAAGAAAGGGATAGGTAATAAGACAGAAAATATCATATTGCCTGTATATAAATCCATGGTACGTGCACACCTTGAATACAGTGTGCAGATCTGGTCACCCCATGGGCAATTAAAATTATTAGGGGTATGAAACAGGAGGAGAGATTAAAATGACTGAGAATTTTCAGCTTAGAACAGAGATGACTAAAGGGGGATATGATAGACGTCTATAAAATCTTGACTGGTGTAAAGAAAGTGAATAAGGAAATGTTATTTAATCCTTAACATAACACAAGAACTAGCAGTCACCCAATGAAATTAATAGGAGGCAGGTTTTAAAAAAACAAGAGGAAGTACTTCTTCACACAAAGTACAGTCAACCCGTGGAACTTTTTGCCAGGGGATGCTGTGAAGACCAAAACTATAACAGGGTTTTTAAAAGAACTAGATAAATTCCTGGAGAATAGGTCCATCAGTGGCTATTAGCCAGGATGGGGAGGGATACAACACCATGCTCTGAGTGTCCCTCTCCAAACCCCTAATCATTTTAGTTGCCCTTTTCTGAACCTTTTCTAGTGCCAGTATATCTTTTTTGAGGTGAGGAGACCACATCTGTACGCAGTATTCGAGATGTGGGCGTACCATGGATTTATATAAAGGCAATAATATATTCTCAGTCTTATTCTCTATCCCATTTTTAGCGATTCCTAACATCCTGTTTGCTTTTTTGACCGCCTCTGCACACTGCGTGGACATCTTCAGAGAACTATCCACGATGACGCCAAAAGAGTTTTCCTGACTCACTGTAGCTAAATTAGCCCCCATCATATTGTATGTATAGTTGGGGTTATTTTTTCCAATGTGCATTACTTTACATTTATCCACATTCAATTTCATTTGCCATTTTGTTGCTCAATCATTTAGTTTTTTGAGATTTTTTCAAGTTCTTCACAGTCTGCTTTGGTCTTAACTATCTTGAGCAGTTTCGTGTCATCTGCAAACTTTGCCACCTCAATGTTTACCCCTTTCTCCAGATCATTTATGAATAAATTGAATAGGATTGGTCCTAGGACTGACCCTTGGGGAACACCACTAGTTACCCCTCTCCATTCTGAGAATTTACCATTAATTCCTATCCTTTGTTCCCTGTCTTTTACCCAGTTCTCAGTCCATGAAAGGACCTTCCCTTTTATCCTATGACAACTTAATTTACATAACAGCCTTTGGTGAGGGACCATGTCAAAGGCTTTCTGGAAATCTAAGTACACTGCATCCACTGGATCCCCCTTGTCCACATGTTTGTTGACCCCTTCAAAGAACTCTAATAGATTAGTAAGACATGATTTCCCTTTACAGAAACCATGTTGACTATTGCTCAACAGTTTATGTTTTTCTATGTGTCTGACAATTTTATTCTTAACTATTGTTTCGACTAATTTGCCCGGTACCGAAGTTAGACTTACCGGTCTGTAATTGCCGGGATCACCTCTAGAGCCCTTTTTAAATATTGGCGTTACATTAGCTAACTTCCAGTCATTGGGTACAGAAGCCGATTTAAAGGACAGGTTACAAACCTTAGTTAATAGTTCTGCAACTTCACATTTGAGTTTTTTCAGAACTCTTGGGTGAATGCCATCTGGTCCCGGTGACTTGTTAATGTTGAGTTTATCAATTAATTCCAAAACTTCCTCTAGTGACACTTCAATCTGTGATAGTTCCTCAGATTTGTCACCTAGAAAAGCCGGCTCAGGTTTGGGAAATACCTAACATCCTCAGCCGTGAAGACTGAAGCAAAGAATCCATTTAGTTTCTCTGCAATGACTTTATCGTCTTGAAGCGCTCCTTTTGTATTTTGATCGTCAAGGGGCCCCACTGGTTGTTTAGCAGGCTTCCTGCTTCTGATTTACTTAAAAACCATTCTGTTATTACCTTTGAAGTTTTTGGCTAGCCGTTCTTCAAACTCCTCTTTGGCTTTTCTTATTACACTTTTGCACTTACTTTGGCAGTCTTTATGCTCCTTTCTATTTGACTTCCAATTTTTAAATGAAGTCTTTTTATCTCTCACTGCTTCTTTTACAGGGTTCTTAAGCCACGGTGGCTCCTTTTTAGTTCTTTTACTGTGTTTCTTAATTTGGGGTATACATTGATGTTGGGCCCCTATTACGGTGTCTTTAAAAAGCGCCCATGCAGCTTGCAGGGATTTCACTTTAGTCACTGTACCTTTTAACTTTTGTTTAACTAACCCCCTCATTTTTGCATAGTTCCCCCTTATGAAATTAAATGCCACAGTGCCATCTCAACTGCTGTTGAGATGTTCTCCCCACCACAGGGATGTTGAATGCTATTGTATTATGGTCAATATTTCCAAGCGGTCCTGCTATAGTTACCTCTTGGACCAGCTCCTGAGCTCCACTCAGTATTAAATCTAGTGTTGCCTCTCCCCTTGTGGGTTCCCATACCAGCTGCTCCATGAAGCAGTCATTAAAAGTATTGAGAAATTTTATCTCTGCATTTCGTCCTGAAGTGAAATGTCCCCAGTCAATATGGGGATAATTGAAATCCCCCACTATTAATAAGTTCTTAATTTTCATAGCCTCTCTAATTTCCCTTAGCATTTCATCATCACTATCACTGTCATGGTCAGATGGTCGATAATAGATCCCTAATGTTATACCCCATGCCAGAAGCTATGCAGTTATTATTTGTAAATCATTCTACATTTGTAAGTTCAACTTACCCCAAGGATGCTGTGTTTGCTCCTCCTTCACCTGGAGAACTCCCTTGCCAAACTTCTCCTTAGCAGCCCCTGTTTGCAAAAAAAAAATAAACAAGCTCAAATGCTGAGTTCGTGGAGTATGTACATAAGCTATACTAATGACAAACCCACAGTAACCGTCTCCAGTTTGTGAGGGACCCCATGGGGCCACTCTCTAGGAAACAGATAGCTGCATGGAGCTTATGTCCATTAATGTCTATTAGCCAGGATGGGTAAGAATGGAGTCCCTAGCCTCTGTCAGAGGGTGGAGATGGATGGCAGGAGAGAGATCACTTGATCATTATGGTTGTAAATTCAATCCTTGAGGGGGCCATTTGGGGATTGGTCCTGCTTTGAGCAGGGGGTTGGACTAGATGATCTCTTGAGGTCCCTTCCAACCCTAATATTCTCTGAGTCTATTACCTGTTAGATTCACTCCCTCTGGGACTTTTGGCATTGGCCATTGTCAATAGACAGGATACTGGGCTGGATGGACCTTTGGTTTGACCCAGTATGTTCTGAGCTAAATGAACCCAAAGTTATGGAGACAGATATGAGTCAAGGAAGCCAGCAGAGTATCAGAAACCTGAAAAAAATCTCTGACTGGATGAGCTCAGGCGTTTGGACACAAGCTGAGGTGGTTCAAAAGTTTTGGAATTTTTTTAAGCAGAATTTTTTTATTGTTTCTTTAAACAATCAAACAAAGCAAGCAGCAAACATTTCTGAAACCCCAAACCATGTTCAGGTTTCGGCAGACTTATTTCAGCTTTTCAATTAAAAAAACCACAACAAATTTTGAAGGAAAGCAGACATTGCCCGTGATTTTTTCTGCTTTTTAAAAACCCCTAGTTTTCGAACCAAAACAACTTTTGATGGAAAATATTTGTCCAACCCTTTTAATGAGCTTGCTGATGCTGAGAACCAGTGATACCTTGTCAAGAAGTTTTCTCAAAACTGGGTTTGTGCCAAGATGTAGAAGGTTTATTTTTCCCAGGGCCGCCCGTGGCGGGGGGGGGGAGGGCGGGGAGCAAGTGGAGCAATTTGCCCCGGGCCCCGCAGGGGCCCCCATGAGAATATAGTATTGCCATTTTTTTCATGGTCTTGCTTCTTGTTCAGCCAATCGCTCAGACAAACAAGTTGGTTACATTTACGGGAGATAACGCTGCCTGCTTCTTATTTGCAGTGTCACCCGAAAGTGAGAAGAGGTGTTTGCATGGCACTTTTGTAGGTGGCATTGCAAGGTATTTACGTGCCAGATATGCTAAACATTCCCATGCTCTTTAATGCTTTGGCCACCATTCCAGACGACATACTAACATATTCATGATGCTCTTCAAAAAAGCAAGGTGTTAACGTAATTTGTGACTGAAATTCTTAGGGGAGAATTGTGCATCTCCTGCTATGTATTTTACATGCATTCTGCCATATCTTTCGCGTTACAATAGTCTCGGATGATGACTCAGCAAATGTTGCTCATTTTAAGAACACCTTCACTGCAGATTTGACAAAATGCAAAGAAGGTACCTGTGACGCTCTGTACCTCGGGGGAGCACCCCCATGTTCATCCTTATAAAAGGACTGTGTGGTTTCCAATGTAAAGTTTGTCATGCTGGGTGTCTTCGGAAGGCTCATGATGCACCGAGGATTGTTCTTATAGTGATGTTATAGTAATTGTTGTTGCTGTAATGTTATAGGTTATAATTTCATGTATATAGTTATGAGGCTGAAAATGTATCCTCATGGCTTAAAGTAAGCCCAGGCAAAAACTCTCTAAGAGCAGAGGGGCAGTTCACGTCTCATCAAGTCATGCATGGGACAAACCCAGCCCAGCCTCACAGAAACAAAGGACACTGGCCTAGGCAGCAACAAAAGGATGTGTTGCACTCTCCAGTGAGTCACCCCCCTTCCTTTGGTCAGGTTGGGACTGCGACGAGGTAATGCTCAGCTGACTCTGAAGGTGGGCGGGGGGCAGAGCCAAGAGGGAAGAAAGAACATGATAAAAGAGAGAGATGTTTGCCAGGCTCTTCCTCTCTCTTCCACCTACATCTACAGACACCACCACCAGCAAGCGATTGAAGCGCTGATCAAAGGGGAGAGCCTAGCTGAAGAGCAACCTGCCAGCCTGTGGTGAGAAGCATCTAAGCTTGTAAGGGCATTGAAAGTGTCCAGATCAGCTTAGAATGGGTTTTTCTTTTATTTCATTTGACCAAATCTGACTTGTTATGCTTTGACTTATAATCACTTAATCTATCTTTATGGTTAATAAATTGGTTTGTTTATTCTACCTGAAGCAGTGCGTTTGGTTTGAAGCATGTCAGAGATTCCCCTTGGGATAACAAGCCTGGTACATATCAATTTCTTTGTTAAATTGACACACTCATATAAGGTCTCAGTGTCCAGAGAGCATAACTTGACACTGCAAAATGGAGGTTGCTAGGATTGTGTCTGGGACCGGAGATATTGGCTAGTGCCATTCGGTTGCACAATCCAAGGAGCAGCTTACATGCCAGAGGCTGTGCAGTTATTATATGTAAATCATTCTACATTTGTAAGTTCAACTTTCCAGATAAAGAGCTGGCACAACAGTACTTGCATAAGGTGAATTGAAAATACTATTTCTTGTGTTTCTTTTTTACAGTGCAAATAATTGTAATAAAAAATAAATATAAAGTGAGCACTGTACACTTTGTATTCTGAATTGTATTTGAAATCAATGTATTTGAAAATGTAGAAAACATCCCAAAAATTGAAATAAATTGTATTCTATTATTGTGTAAAGGGGTGATTATGTGTGCAATTAATCATGAACAATTTTTATCTCACAATTAATCACAGTTTTTTTTAATAACTTGACAGCCCTACTCCCCACCACTACCATGCAGCCACCTGTGGGGTGGAACAGGGTAGACGAGAGACAGAGCACAGAAACTCATGGGCTCTGTAATAAAAAAATTAATAATAATTGGAGATATACCAATCTCCTAGAACTGAAAGGTCCTTGAGTCCAGCCCCCTGCCTTCACTAGCCGGACCAATTTCTGCCCCAGATTCCTAAGTGGACCCCTCAAGGATTGAATTCACAACCCTGGGTTTAGCAGGCCAATGCTCAAACCACTGAACTATCCCTCCCCACAAAAGGGAAAAGAGTGTAGAAGAGGAAGTGAGGAAGAACCTGTCTCTAGTCACAGCAGTTGGGCATATTACAGGTTCAGGGGTAATTAGCTGAGTCGAAGATCACCCGGAGTGACGGGGAAAAGAACCCCACACTTCATAAAGGGATCCCTCAGTGGCTGCAGGATCCATTCAACCCCAAATCCCACAAATGGGATCTCCGGTTACCCAGCATCCCATTGTGCTGTAGTGGGGCAGAGGGATCAGAGCGATCAGCGATAGGGAGGGTCTCTCACGTACTGATCCCTGCAGCACAGATCCTAAGTACTGTGCTGAGGCACTGTGGCCAGCACTGACTGCCCACAGATAACTAGATGCCAACTGGCAGAGTGCACAGGGATGCCTAGAGTTATATGGCGATCCCCTGGGTGAGATATATGCACAATAGCTCACCAAACATGGCGTGTGAGGTCTCTACCAAGAGCTAGCAGCCCGCTGGTCGACCTAATGGGAATAAGATGTTTGTATCGGACATAGTTGATGAGAGATGTAAAATGTAGAATATGATGCTAAGAGGTGTTGAAGTGAAGCTTGTCACTTGCACCATGGCAATCCCTTCGGCTGAGTCAATCAGCACATAGAACAAAGCACAACAGTGGAGACAGGCAATATTCACTGTCTGGGCCCAGTCGGGACATGAGAATTTACAAAGACAAAGGACCCTCAGCACAAGTCTCTGAAGAGAGACCTCCTCTGGGAAGAGACAATGGTCTGTACCTACAAAGAAACTGGAGAGGGGACAAGACCTCCCTTTCACCCAGGACGCGGCTGACAGCGTTTGTCTCAGGAACAGGAGATCACAGCCAAGCCTGGAGTAAAACCCTGGAAGGACTGTGGGTGAGCATTGCTCTACCAGACAGAAAAGTATCTCGTTCAATGAGTCTATGCTCTAGACAGTGTGGTATGATTTTATTGGATGGAACCATTTCTTTCCAACACGTCTCCTTGCTCCCCCTAAAATCGCTACACTCTGTGAAATCACTTGTCCTTGGTGTGACTATGAAGGAATCTAGGGCTGTGCCTTTATTGGGGCAGAGATCGGAGTTGGAACGGGTCACCTTGGGACCTTTTTCCTTTCGGAGCAGAAGATCTGTGACTGCTGTGAATGCCCAGAGAGACAGGGACTGGATGCTGCAAAGGGACTCTCGGAGGGCCGAAGGGTGAAGTGTCCCTATTGCCAACTTGGAGAGAGATCACCCCCCACCCCACAAGGCCTAGAGTGTTGAGGAGGGAGTTGGGGAGCTGACCCCCAGTGGGCACAGACAAGGCTTCCTCATGCTAGGGGCCCATGGCACCGCACTAGGGCATTAGGGCAAGAACAACTGCCAAGGGAGAGAGCCCCTGTCATAAACAGACAGTTAAGGGTAAATACATCTTTTACCTGTAAAGGGTTAAGAAGTTCACCTAGCCTAGCTGACACCTGACCAGAGGAACCAATGGGGGGACAAGATTTTTCAAGAGGAAGGAGGGAAGTTTTCCTTTGTCTCAGAGTCTATTAAAGTTCTGTGCCGGAGTGAAAAAGATCAAGGAATCACCCGGGGTAGTGAGTATTAGAGAAGAAATAAATAGGTTTATGTTTGTTTTTTTGTGTGACTTGTCTTGTGCATTAGAGGGATAGTCAAATTGGGATTTCTTTTGTGTAACTAAGGTTTTGCCCAGGGGAACATTCTCTGTGTTTTCAATCTGTTATCTGTGAGAGAAGCTTGTATGCTCTCTCTCAGAGGTTTTCTTTTCACCCTCTTTCCTTAATTAAAAGTCTTCTTTTTAAGAACCTGATTGATTTTTTTCCTTCTTTTAAGATCCAAGGGGTTTGGATTGGTGTTTACCAGGAAATTGGTGGAGAAGACTCTCAAGGTTACCCAGGGAAGGGTTACGGTACTTGGGAGGAAGAGATTTTGGAGGGGTGGGGGGAGACAGAGTTTCCCAAATGACTCATAAACAGCTGTTTTAAACTATTTGTGTGGTGGCAGCAACCAGATCTAAGCTGGTAATTAAGCTTAGGGGTTCTCATGCAGATCCCCACATCTGTATCCTAAAGTTCATTGTGCAGGTGAAACCTATGACAGACCCCTACTGACACACCCCTACCTGCAGCACAGGCCCCCTTTGGGGCCAGCACTGACATCAAGGGGAGAGCGTGAGCATCCCCTACTGAGCCCCCACACTGCTCCCTGCAGCACAGGCCCAAAGAGCAACACAGGCTAATTAGGGTCAGCAGAGACGGAGAGGAGACGGCTCTCTACTGGAACCCCCATATTGCTCCCTGAAGCATAGGCCTCAAGCGCCATGCTGGGGTCAGTACTGGCTGTGAGAGGACAACGCCCCGTAATGTGCTTCCCAGCCTGCTCCTTGAAACAGGCAGAGTGGTAGATGAAGGTTACCTGAGCACACAACACCGGCATCTTCTCCGTGGTTACAGTTATTCGTTCCCCAAGGCCGAGCCCCGCAATCAGAGAGGGCATTTTCTGTCCCTGCGCAGTTGACGTCATCCAGCCAGATAAGGTCTGATCCTTGCCCAAATCGAGCCCCTCCTGGGGCTGATAGCGCCGTCCCACAGTCCAACTGCCTGCACACGACTCCAGCATCAGTTATGTCCCAGTCGTCATCACACACGGTTCCCCACACCTGGTTGTAAAGCACCTCGACTCTCCCAGCACAGCGACTCGAACCATTCACCAGTCGGAGCTGAGCCACTTCTGAGATGCCTGAGTCTGCAAACACCCAAGGGAAGAAACACTCAGTGAGGTTCCTGTGAATCTCATCTCTCGTATCACTGTGCCTCCCACCAACGAATCTGACCGGTCTCTGCAAACAGCAACTGCCTGTCAAGGGCTCCCCACTACTGGTCACACTAATCACTTGGGCAATGTTGAACTTTGTTCACTCCCCTCCCAGCTAGCTCTCACCTAATTAGGCAGACTGGACGGCAGTCTGACCTATTGCTCCCACTAGAGCACTTAATTAAAAAGATCACCCTGGCACTGCTGGCAGGAACCTCCTGGGGAGCAGATTTACACCCTCACTCCTGGCGCTGGGATTCATAGATACATAGGGTTCGACAGATATCGACTTGTGACATACCCGGAAGAAGAAGACTCCCCCCACTGAAATGCAGCCACTTCTGCAGTAGGACAGGGCAGCTGAGAAACGGGACAGGGAATATGTAATACGACAGGAAGTGGGGAAGAATTGCGTCTCACTTGTCCAGCTTTTGGGGAAGTTACAACTTCAGGACTTACCCCTGAAATGCAAATCCGCCGGAACCCAGTGATTGGGAACCGGACTCTTGAGAAATTGGCCCTGGATTTTTAGTTGGAGTGAGCGGCTGCAAGCTCCGTTGACACCAAATCCAACCAGTGGGAGCTACAGTTACCCAGGTCCTCATTGTGCCGCAGAGGAGTCTGGTCCAGAGATAAATAGACTCCAACTGGCAGAGGGCACAGGTTTGCCTAGAGTTATACTGGGGATCCCCTGGGTAAGATATATGCACAATAGCTCACTAGAGGTGCTATGTGAGGTCTCTAACGGGAGACAGCAGCCCACTCGTCACCCTAATGAGGGCAAGATGTTTGGATGGGACATAGTTGAAGAGAGCTATAAAATGTAGAATATGAGGCTCCAGAAGTGCTGAAGTGAAACTTGTCACCTGCACCATGGCAATCTTTTCGGCTGAGCCAATCAGCACATAGAACAAAGCACAGCCGTGGAGACAGGCTATATTCACTGTCTGGGCCCAGTCGGGGCCTGAGAATTTGCAAAGACAAAGGCCAGGCTCTAGTCAGCGTGGTATGATTTTATGGGCCATGGAACCATTTCTTTCCAACCCGTCTCCTTGCTACCCCTTGAATCGCTATACTCTGTGAAATCACTTGTCCTTGGTATGAAAATGAAGGAATCTAGGGCTGTGTGTTGATCGGGGCAGAGATGGGAGGTAGAACGGGTCACCTTGAGACCCTGTTCCTTTGGGAGCAGAAGATCTGTGACTGCTGCGAATGCCCAGCGAGACAAGGACTGGATGCTACAAAGGGAATCTCGGTGGGACGAAGGGTGAATGTCCCAATTGCCAATCTGGAGAGAGGTCACCCCCCACCCCACAAGGCCTAGAGGGCACATCTTGTGTGACCTGTGGCCAAGGGAGTCAGGGAGCTGACCCCCAGAGGGCACAGACAAGGCTTCCTCTTTGGAGGGGCGCATGGCACCGCACCAGGGCATTAGGGCCAGCACAACTGCAAAGGGAAAGAGCCCCCATACTGACTCACCCCTACCTGCACCACGGGCCCCCTTTGGGGCCAGCACTGACATCAGTAGAGTGTCCCCTACTGAGCCCTGACACCGCTCCCTTCAGCACAGGGCAATTAGGGTCAGCACAGACTGAGAGGAGAGGGCTCTCTACTGGACCCGCCAAATTGCTCTCTGAAGCACAGGCCCCATGCACCGTGCTGGGGTCAGTACTGGCTGTGAGAGGACAACGCCCCATAATGTGCTTCCCAGCCTGCTCCCTGAAACAGGCAGGGTGGTAGATGAAGGTTACCTGAGCACACAACACCGGCATCTTCTCCGTGGTTACAGTTATTCATTCCCCAAGGCCGAGCCCCGCAACTGGAGAGGGCAACTTCTGTCCCTGTGCAGGTGACGTCATCCAGCCAGATAGGGTCTGATCCTTTCCCAAATCGAGCCCCTCCTGGGGCTGATAACGCCGCCCCACAGCCCAGCTGCCTGCACACGACTCCAGCATCAGTTATGTCCCAATCATGATCACACACGGTTCCCCACACCTGGTTGTAAAGCACCTCGACTCTCCCAGCGCAGCGACTCGAACCATTCACCAGTCGGAGATGAGCCACTTCTGAGATGCCAGCGTCTGCAAACACCCAAGGGAAGAAACACTCAGGGATGGTGCTTGTTCCATATAGTTTGCTCTGGCTGTCATTCAGTCCCAGTGTGGCAGACTGGTTGGTTCAGGTAGGCTGGGAATGGGACACGGCGGGGTTTCTCTCTGGAGGTCACCAGTTCTGATCCAGCCCCAGGCATGGGGGAATGGCTGACTCATGGGATGGAGAATGGGACACAGGGTCTTTCTCTGCAGGGAATGCTTACTCCACACAGTCTGTGTGGGGGGATGAACTGATGCAGTACATTGGGGGAAGGAGAGCTGGGGCTTCTCCCCCGGAGGGCACCATTTCCCATTTCGTCCCAGCTCAGCCCAGGGCCTGTTGTGTGGGGAACAGGCACTTGGCTTTCACGTCTGGGGCCCTGGGTCCAAGCTGGTAGTGAGTGGAAGTCGCAGCCATAGCAGCTCACTGATACCCAAAATGTGAAATGAGCCGCTGGGGTTAATTCCCCTCCATGACAGGCCAGGCCAGCCCTCAGTCTGAGCGGCTCCCAGCCGCGGGGCAAAGGGCAAAACTGGTCAGGAGACTAAACTGCCCTTTGCCCCTTCCTGGGCTCCCTCTCTGTCTGCGCCCCGATGATCATGCCTGGCCAGAGCCAACAGCAGCAGCCTCACGGGGCTGTAGTTCTGCTCCCCAAAGACTCCCCTGGGGCTGACTAAGCTCCTCTATATTCCACAGTGTCCAGACAGACAGGGCCACTCATATGCTGAACTGAGCACCCTCCTGTGGTGACGTCACCATGGCAGCCCATCCCCTGGTACCCCACCCCCACCTCTCACAGGCCCAGGTAGCATCACGGCCCCCAGTGTCAGTACACAGAACCTCCATTTGCCCTGTGCAGGGGTGGGGCCACTCACCAGCCACAGCCAGAGCTGATATAATACAAGTCTAACAATAACTAAAGACAAAATATCTGTTGGGGCAGATCCTATCCCAGGGTAAATCTGGGGTCACCTCAGACTGACACAGCTCAAACCGCTGCTGCCAGAGCCAAAATTTCAATCAGCCTTACTGGGCAAAGGTGAGCCCTTCGGATGCTGGATGGCTGGGGATTTCCACCGGTATCCAACAGCCAGAATGCCCTGCACTCTGCCACACAGCCCGCCTTGTTAACTATTCATTGGTGGGGAAACTAGGACACGTAGTGAGGAAGTGATGGGCTAAGACCATGGGGTGAGTCTGGTGGAGGCAGGATTTGAACCCAGGTCTCCAGTCCTACACTTGAATGACTAGATTATATAACCTTAACTTGTCCCTTCCTCACCCCAATTTATGAGAGAGCTGCACCCTGCAGCATGAACCCCACACATACAGACAGACTCCACACCCTCTGCCTATGTTTGTATTTACCTGTCATGGGGAATCCTGTCATGGAAGCTGAAAGAAAGCAAAGAGATGAGGTAAGTGTCTGTCTCTATGGCTGGACACCTTGGGAATCTCCAAACATTGGCTGACGTAAGCCGTGGCCTGAGTGAGCTCTCACCTGCCATCTCTTGATGCACTGAGAGAAAAGACTCAGCTGCATATTGTATTTCAGTGACCTATCTACTGCCTCTCCTGTCAGCGTCGGTCACATCTACACAGAAGTGCTACAGCTGCAGAGCTGCCACTGTAATGTTTAGTGCAGAAGAGCCCTAAGTAGCCGGCAAAGCACAAGTCCTGGCCTCTCTTAGATCCAAAGAGAGAACAAAGAACCAACAAAGATCACAGACAAAGACTTCCCTCCACAGAGATTTGAAATTATCTTGTCCCTTGATTGGTCCTCTGGTCAGGTGTTCATCAGGTTACTGAGCTTGTTAACCCTTTACAGGTAAAAGAAAACTTAACCCTTAACTATCTGTTTATGACAGGGAGGGCGTTCGAATTTATGGGGGGGTGTCAGAGCCGATGAGATATAAAAAAGAGTTATGAATAAAGTAAATGTTTTGTTAGGCTAATGCAAATTTAACATAAGGATAATACAAGTTATACCAAAACATATAGCAGGTCTAGATTTCTAACATTATATAATTTTTTTTTAAATGTATTTAATTTAAATTGACTTTTGAAAAGTAAGCCATCATGGGATAAGGGGAAAGTCCTCTCATGGATCAATATCTGGTTAAAAGGTGGGAAACAAAGGGTAGGAATAAATTATCAGTTTTTCAGAATAGAGAGAGATAAATAGTGGTATCCCTGAGGGGTTGGTACTGGGACCAGTACTGTTCAACATATTCATAAATGATCTAGAAAAATAAGTAAACAGTGAGGTGGCACAGCTCAAACAGCCGCTGCCAGAGCCAAAATTTCAATCAGCCTTACTGGGCAAGGATGAGCCCTTCGGATGCTGGATGGCTGGGGATTTCCACCGGTATCCAACAGCCAGAATGCCCTGCACTCTGCCACACAGCCCGCCTCGTTAACAATTCACTGGTGGGGAAACTAGGACATGTAGTGAGGAAGTGATGGGCTGAGACCATGGGGTGAGTCTGGTGGACGCAGGAGTTGAACCCAGGTCTCCAGTCCTACACTTGAATGACTAGATTAAATAACCTTAACTCATCCCTTCCTCACCCCCAATTTATGAGATAGCTGCACCCTGCAGCATGCACCCCACACATATGGACAGACTTCACACCCTATGTCTATGTTTGTATTTACCTGTCATGGGGAATCCTGTCATGGAAGCTGGAAGAAAGCAAAGAAATGAGGTAAGTCTCTGTCTCCATGGCTGGTCACCATGGGGATCTCCAAACATTGGCTGATGTAAGCCGTGGCCTGATTGAGCTCTCCCCTCACATCTCTTGATGCACTGAGAGAAAAGACTCAGCTGTATGTTGTATTTCAGTGACCTATCTACTGCCTCTCATACAGGTGGATTGACCCTCCTGCCCCTCCTGTCGGCATCTGTCGCATCTACACAGAAGTGTTGTAGCTGCAGAGCTGCCACCGTGCCACTGTAATGTTTCCAGTGCAGAAGAGCCCTAAGTAGCCGACAAAAGACAAGACCTGGTGAGCGACGTCAGAACCAGTGACACTGCACCAGCCCTTCCAAACTGAGCCACCCACTTTCACACTGCCTGCACCTCTGAAGTACCCCACACCCTGCTCCCCTCAGGCCTGGCTCCCCCCAAACCCTGGAGTTTGACAGCCCCACCTGTGTGTAATGGAGTGCTAAGCTGTAGTATACTGCTCAGCCACTAGGTGGCGATGCGTGTCGAATACTGTAATTCCTCACTTAACGTTGTAGTTATGGTCCTGAAAAATGCGACTTTAAGCAAAACAATGTTAAGCGAATCCAATTTCCCCATAAGAATGAATGGAAATAGGCGGGATCAGGTTCCAGGGAAAAATTTTTTGCCAGACAAAAGGCATTATATACATTTTTAACAATTTTAAACAAGCAATTTAATACAGGTATTAAACAGGCTGGCAGCCCCCCATCAGCTCCCCTACCCCCCCCCCCCCCAGTTCTTATCGTCTTGAAGCGCTCCTTTTGTATATCGATCGTCAAGGGGCCCCACTGGTTGTTTAGCAGGCTTCCTGCTTCTGATTTACCTAAAAATCATTTTGTTATTACCTTTGGAGTTTTGGGCTAGCCGTTCTTCAAAATCCTGTTTGGCTTTTCTTATTACACTCTTGCACTTACTATGGCAGTGTTTATGCTCTTTTCTATGCCTCACTAGGATTTGACTTTCAATTTTTAAAGGAAGTCTTTTTATCTCTCACTGCTTCTTTTACAGGGTTGTTAAGCCACGGTGGCTCCTTTTTAGTTCTTTTACTGTGTTTCTTAATTTGGGGTATACATTGAAGTTGGGCCTCTATTATGGTGTCTTTAAAAAGCGCCCATGCAGCTTGCAGGGATTTCACTTTAGTCACTGTACCTGTTAACTTTTGTTTAACTAACCCCCTCATTTTTGCATAGTTCTCCCTTATGAAATTAAATGCCACAGTGCCATCTCAACTGCTATTGA
>NC_059086.1:33757163-33771847 GCF_020497125.1 Mauremys mutica | reverse complement strand
GTCCTACTTTGATCAAATCTGGCCAGTATATGAGTTTATCACCCGGTCCACCTCTACTCCATGTGAAGAGGACCATGGTGTTCCAAGAAGAAGGATTGCTAGGCAGAGATGGGCTGCACCTAACGAAGAGAGGGAAGAGCATCTTCACAAGCAGGCTGGCTAACCTAGTGAGGAGGGCTTTAAACTAGGTTCACTGGGGGAAGGAGACCAAAGCCCTGAGGTAAGTGGGGAAGTGGGATACCAGGAGGAAGCACGAGCAGGAGAGTGCAAGAGGGGAGGACTCCTGCCTCATACTGAGAAAGCGGGACAATCAGTGAGTTATCTTAAGTGCCTATACACAAATGCAAGAAGCATGGGAAACAAGCAGGGAGAACTGGAAGTCCTGGCACAGTCAAGGAAGTATGATGTAATTGGAATAACAGAGACTTGGTGGGATAACTCACATGACTGGAGTACTGACATGGATGGATATAAACTGTTCAGGAAGGACAGGCAGGGCAGAAAAGGTGGGGGAGTTGCATTGTATGTAAGAGAGCAGTATGACTGCTCAGAGCTCCAGTATGAAAGTGCAGAAAAACCTGAGATTCTCTGGATTAAGTTTTGAAGAATGAGCAACAAGGGTGATGTCATGGTGGGAGTCTGCTACAGACCACCAGACCAAAGGGACAAGACTTTCTTCTGGCAGCTAATTGAAGTTACTAGATCACAGGCCCTGGTTCTCATGGGGAACTTCAATCATAGAATATCAGGGTTGGAAGAGACCTCAGAAGGTCATCTAGTCCAAACCCCTGCTCAAAGCAGGACCAATCCCCAGGCAGATTTTTGCCCCAGATCCCTAAAAGGCCCCGTCAAGGATTGAACTCACAACCCTGAGTTTAGCAGGCCAAGGGTGCTAAAGGAGTTGGTGGATGTGATTGCAGAGCCCTTGGCCATTATCTTTGAAAACTCATGGTGATCAGGGGCAGGGCTGTCTCTAGGCTTTTTGCTACTCGAAGCAAAAAAAATGTTGGCTGCCCTCCACCCCAGCCTTGGGCTCTCACCCCCCCCCAGTGCCCTCCCCCACCTGCACCCTCTGCTGCCCCAACCCTGGGCTTCCCCCCCCCCACCGCACCCACCCCCAGCCCTGGACTCCCCCAACCAGTGCTGACTCCACCCGCTCCCCCCTCACCTCCAGCCAATCTGGCACTGGCAGGGTCGGGTAAGCATTGGGGCTCCCGGGCCATGCCTCAGCCCAGGGTCCCTCCAACCAGGGCTCCTGCCTCCAGATCCGAACGGGACTTGGGAAGGCAGAGCCAAGGGACTGCCCCGGCAGGGGGCTGAGGAGCCCGGGCAGGGTAGCCCCAGAGGGAGAGGAACCCTGGAGAGCAGGACGAGGGCCCACACGGCAGCACCCCACCCTATATGGCCCCACTGCTTCTGCTGCTTCTGACCGTCCTGTCCGCAGGCTGCTTCGCCCAGTCCCTGTGCTGCACGGGGCGGCCCCCAGCCTGAGTGTCCCCCGCTCGGAGCCTGCCTGGCCCAGCCACAAGGTGCGGGCACTGCTCCCTCGCAGCGCGAACTGCAGCGGCCCCAGGGTGCCCCCTGCGCACCATGCACTGCTGCTGCCAGGGCCGGCTCTAGGCTTTTGCCGCCCAAAGCAAGAAAAAAAAAAGATGGCCAGAATGCCGCCTCTGAAAATGTGCCGTCCCAAGCACGTGCTTGGTTTGCTGGTGCCTAGAGCTGGCCCTGGCAGCACCCCCCCTGCTCTGGAATCTTGCAGCAAACCACCCATCACTGGTGAGCCAATCAGAAGGGATTCTTTAACCACATGACTTTTTGTGGAATCACACGTCACTGAACCGTAAATTGCTTCACATTTTCCTAAACCAGTCAGAAGGATTTTCGAACCCCATGGATTTTGACGGAATTATGCAGCAGAGCATGTTACATTGTAAATTAAAGATAAAATACCAATTCCAGTGAGCATGTATGTAGGTGTCTTTATCAATTTTTTTACAATACCTACATACATTCAGCAGTTAACCTTATTTGTTTCTTAATTTGAACCAGGAATAAAATGTTCTCTTTCTCCACAATTCTTTTAGCATTTGTCTTTAAAAACTGGTGGACTGGCCCTGATAGAATTACATGCCTAAATTTTATTCCAATTTCCCTTATTCCATATACTCAAATAATGTATTTCTTCCTAAGCTTTTATATTTATTGGAAATTAGCACCTATTGGCTTAAGAGGTATTAGGGGCCTCTTGATTTTCGTTAAGTTTTTGACAAAAAGATTCATTTAAAAAAAAGTAGGGAAACATGCAGCACGCACCCATCACTCCCAACCCCAAATAAGTATGTTCAAGCCAGCTTGTTCACTGTTTATAGATAACCCCTTTAAACATTTAATATACAACTACTTTTAATGTGCAGGCCTAGTTTAAGCTACCTTTTTATTCCTCTTTCCTCAAACTATGCACTTTTTGGTAATGTGGATTAATTAAAGTTATATGTACTAAGTAAAATAAAAACAGCAATGGAGTAGTTGGGAAACGTACATTTTAGTATTTTAGAGACAATAGCTACAAACAAAATTTTATTCTTAAGATTTAGCAGTAAATATTTTGCATTAATAACTTATTTGGCACATTTAGCAACATACACAAAAGACATTAACAATCACTGAACACATGCACACACACACACACACACAGGTACACAGAGTTATCTGATAATTAGAGCTATCTGAAAAACAGTTAATTTTTTTTCATTTTATTTATCATCACACTGAAGCAGCAAGAAGGTATTAACCCCTTTAAACATTTAATATACAACTACTTTGAATGTTTTATAGATGTGTTTTTCTCACACACACTTGTTTTTCAACATTGTTTCATATAAAGCACACACAGCACTACACTCAAAGGAAATCTAATTGTGAAAATTCATTAATAGGCCCATTCGTGAGAGAAAATGCAGGCCTAGTTTAAGCTACCTTTTTATTCCTCTTTCCTCAAACTATGCACTTTTTGGTAATGTGGATTAATTAAAGTTATATGTACTAAGTAAAATAAAAACAGCAATGGAGTAGTTGGGAAACGTACATTTTAGTATTTTAGAGACAATAGCTACAAACAAAATTTTATTCTTAAGATTTAGCAGTAAATATTTTGCATTAATAACTTATTTGGCACATTTAGCAACATACACAAAAGACATTAACAATCACTGAACACATGCACACACACACACACAGGTACACAGAGTTATCTGATAATCAGAGCTATCTGAAAAACAGTTAATTTTTTTCATTTTATTTATCATCACACTGAAGCAGCAAGAAGGTATTAATTTTCTTTCTCTTATAAAAAAATTATTGTATAGTGTCATGCTGTCTGGAGTGGCTCACGACTGTGAATGCTACCTCAGGGCAGACTGCCAGAAAACAGGGCAGACACCCGACGCTGGTGGTGTGTTCTATAATTAGATTTCACCAAACCAATAACAAATGTGAACTCCTGGATTACTATACCAGTCATGCCATGGAGTCACAGACAGTCCCCTTGGACTCTCCAGCCTCTCTTGCCACCCAGACAAACTGGACTTTGTGATAAAACAGTCATTTAATCCAAAAATCACAAATATTTTAGCTTACTCCCACTCCCAAGAGGCCAGTCACTCACCCAGATCAAATGGTATCCTAGATCTTACACCAAAGACAATGCCGACAGCCAATTCTATAATAAACTAACTAAAGTTTTATTAGCAAAGAAATTGAAATGAGTTATTGGGAGGTTAAAGCAGGTAAAATATAATAACAGTGAATTGGTCTGGCTTCCAACTATGGATTTATAAACATTCAGTGAGGCCTGGGGCTTTGGCATGAGCTGGTATAGTGTCATCCATCACATCTAGTGCCTTTAAACCCATAACCTCTAATGCAGTGGTGAGCAACAATGCAGCCCATCAGAGTAATCTGATTGCGGGCCGCAAGACATTTTGCTGACATCCGCAGGCACGGCCCCCCCGCAGCTCCCACCACTGCTCTAACGCTCCCTTCTCATGCCTCCACTCCACCTCTCATAAACATTACTGTTGTGTTCTAACCAAAGAGAAGGGGGTCTGGTGAAATAAAAAGTAAATTAAAACGCTGAAAAGAGAAACTAGCTCAACCTTTATTACTAGAAATTATGGCTATATTTTGAGATGATCTTTCCTGTTTGGATCCTTCGGCCCATTCAATGCAGCTAGCTCTGGGGGTGATTACTCCCCCGAGCTCCTTTTACAATTACTGCATGTTTTGATTTTATTTTTATTTTTACAGTCACGTGCCAGATGTCCAGGCTTATTGGAAGTGAAGCATGTAGTGATTCTGACTGCATGAACCACTACAATTTCCTTGCTACCTTCCTCTTTTTTTTTTCTACTTCTGTGGCCCATTTCATTACTGCCGAGTATGTCTCTCTCACTGAGATGCCTTATGCCAGGACTGCTTGGAGATCTGAAGACAGCTCTTCCTTTAGGATTTGATCATGGTCTCAGGATGTTATATTCTCCAGACCTGAATAATCTCAGAATGCATTCCAGCCTGATCCCCTCCCGCTGGGTTGGGGTTATGATCTTCAGCCCAGCGCCCTGTCTTCCATCTATTATCTAGGTTCTCCCACACATCCCTGGGGCACTTGCACTTGACCAGGATGTGAACATCTTTCCTATGGAGGCCATGTATTTTAGTCAGGCCATCCAGCTTATCCCAGAACTCAGTATTGTTATCACACTTGAGTTTGGGTAAATCAGACAGAAGTGCCTGTTTTTCCTGGGGTGAAGGGACGGTAGATTTCAGTTGTTTCTGTTCTAAGTCCCCTTACTAGTTGACCCTCCACATTAACATTTCTGAACCTCCTTAGCTGTGTTTTGGTTGGAGCCATGTGCTGTGCTTGCTCCCCTGGGGCAATTAATCCTTGTGATGCTCCTTTATTATCTCTGTGGGTGCTCAAATTTGGCCTGTCATGCAAAGAAATGTATGGAGGGGGTTCTGATTCCTCCCCTTTGCTTTGTGCTGCTGAGTTTTCCCACAGATAGTTAATCAGTGGAGCAGGTGGCTGGCAAATGCCAGGAGGTGTGTCCAATTTCCAAACAGTTACATATTTTAGAGCACAGGCTCTTATCTTTGAGCCATAAGACTGATCTGCGTGTGTGAAACATGGGAAATATGAGAAATTGATTCCAGTTCATTGCTAGGCACAGATTTCTCTGCGAATCGTTTTTCACAAGCCAATAGCATCCCCGGCTGGACATTTGGTAGTTTGGTGAACAATGCTAAACATGAGCCTGTCATTGCAGATCACTGATAGGCACGAATTTCTCCTTGAACTATCCGCCAAACATTATTCGGACGCACTCTTAGCCATTTGTCTGGGCTCCTTTCGTGAAAATAGCTACCAATGACCAATTCGCGCATAGCTCTGCGAGCGACGAATGTCTAACGGAATCGTCCTCCAACTGTAATTCTGATGCTCTGCTGGCCATTTGGAAGAGATAGGTTGTGAAAACAGGGAAACATGAGACATTCATTGCGGATTATTGGTAGGCACGAATTTCTCCTGGTAAGATCCTATAATTGCTATTCGGATGCACTGGTGGCAATCTGACAGATCTACGGTTTGAAAGCAGCTAAAAATGAGAAATTCATTCCACATCTTTGGGAAGCACGAATTACTGCTGTTACTGCTATTTGGACGCAAAGCTAGCAATCTGACCGAGATAGACTGTGAAAACAGCTAAACATAACCAATTCTTTCCAAATCTCTCGTAGGCAGTAATTTCTCCTGGAACCAGTCTACAAATGATATTCGCTTCCACTGCTGGGCTTCTGGCAGAGATCCGTTCGTGACAATAGATCCACATGAGATATTCATTCCAGATGAAAGCTAGGCATTTCCAAACAGCTAATGATGACTTATTAAGCCCGCATCAGTGCTAGACAGGAATTTCCCCTAGAACCAACCTCCAAATGCTTTTCGAAAGCACTGGTGGTTTTTTGGCAGAGCTCCTTTTGTGACAATTGCAAAAAAAAAGAAATTCAGTGCAGATCACTGCTAAGCAGGACTTTCTCCTTGAAGCAGCCTACAAATGCTATTCGGCTTCGTTCCTGGGCTTAAGACTGATCTGCGTGTGTGAAAATTGATAACTATGAGAAATTCACTCTAGGTGAAGCCTAGGCAAGGATCTCTCTTAGAATCCTCTTTCAGAATCCAATAGCATCCTCTGCTGGACAATCCTTTCGTCAACATTGCAAAAAAGGAGACGTTCATTGCAGATCACTGCTAGGCACCACTTTCTACTGGATTCGAATTACACATGCTATTCCGATGCATCGCTGGCCAATTGGCTGAGATCCGTTTGTGAAAAGAGATAAACATGAGAAATTCATTCATACCAGATGAAACATAGGCACTTCAAATTAGCTAATGATGAGTTATTAAGCCCACATCAGTGCTAGACAGGAATTTCCCCTAGAACCAACCTCCAAATGGTTTTGTAAAGCACTGGTGGCTATAAAGACAGGACTTTCTCCTTGAAGCAGCCTACAAATGCTTTTCGGCTGCGTTGCTGCATTAAGACTGATCTGGGTGTGTGAACATTTATAACTATGAGAAATTCTCTCCAGTTGATTCCTAGGTAAGGATCTCTCTTAGAATCCTCTTTCAGAAGCCGATAGCATCCTCTGCTGGACAATCCTTTCGTCAACATTGCAAAAAAGGAGACGTTCATTGCAGATCACTGCTAGGCACCACTTTCTCCTGGACTCAACTTACAAATGCTATCCGATGCATTGCTGGCCAATTGGAAGAGATCCTTCAGTGAAAACATCTCAACCTGAGAAATTCATTCATTCCAGATGAAACCTAGGCACTTCAAAGTAGCTAATGATGAGTTATTAAGCCCACATCAGTGCTAGACAGGAATTTCCCCTAGAACCAACCTCCAAATGCTTTTGGAAAGCACTGGTGGCTAATTGGCAGAGTTCCTTTCGAGAAAATTGCTATAAAGGAGACGTTCAGTGCAGATCCCTGCTAGGCAGGACTTTCTCTTTGAAGCAGCCTACAAATGCTATTCGGCTGAATTGCTGGCCAAAAGACTGATCTGCGCGTATGAAAATGGCTAAATATGAGAAATTCATTCCAGTACATTGTTAGGCACAGAGTTCTCGGCGACTCCTCTTTCACAAGCCAATAGCATCCCCTTCTTGACATTTGGTAGAGATTCCTTTCGTGAACATTGCTAAACATGAGTCAGTCATTGCAGGTCACTGATAGGCACGAATTTCTCCTTGAGCTATCCTCCAAACAGTATTCGGACGCAGTATTAGCCATTTGTCTGAGATCCTTTCGTGAAAATAGCTAAACATGACCAATTCGCGCCTTAGTTCTGCGAGGGCCGAATAGCCAATGGAATCGTCCTCCAACTGTAATTCTGATGCTCTGCTGCCATTTCTAAGCGATAGGTTGTGAAAACAGAGAAACATGAGATATTCATTGCGGATTATTGGTAGGCAAGAATTTCTCCTGCTAGGATCCTAAAATTGCTATTCGGATGAACTGCTGACAATTTGACAGAGCTACGGTTTGAAAGCAGCTAAACATGAGAAGTTCACTCCACATCTTTGGGAATCACGAATTACTGCTGTTACCACCCTTAAATTGCTATCTGGTCGCAAAGCTTGCAAGTTGACCGAGATACGCTGTGAAAACAGCTATACATGAGCAATACTTTCCAAATCTCTCGTAGGCAGTAATTTCTCCTGGAACCAGTCTATAAATGATATTCGCTTCCACTGCTGGGCTTCTGGCAGAGATCCGTTCGTGACACTAGAGCAACATGAGATCTTCATTCCAGATGAAAACTAGGCACTTGAAACTAGCTAATGATGAATTATTAAGCCCGCATCAGTGCTAGACAGGAATTTCCCCTAGAAGCAGCCTCCAAATTCTTTTCGAAAGCACTGGTGGTTTTTTGGTAGATATCCTTTCGTGAGAATTGCTATAAAGGAGACGTTCAGTGCAGATCACTGCTACGCAGGACTTTCTCCTTGAAGCAGCCTACAAATGCTCTTCGGCTGCGTTGGTGGCCTTGAGATTGATCTGCGTGTGTGAAAATTGATAACTATGAGAAATTCACTCCAGTTGATGCCTAGGCAAGGATCTCTCATAGAATCCTCTTTCAGAAGCCAATAGCATCCTCTTCTGGACAATCCTTTCATCAACATTGCAAAAAAGGAGAAGTTCAGTGCAGATCACTGGTAGGCACCACTTTCTACTGGATTCGAATTACACATGCTATTCCGATGCATTGCTGGCCAATTGGCTGAGATCCGTTTGTGAAAAGAGATAAACATGAGAAATTCATTCATACCAGATGAAACATAGGCACTACAAATTAGCTAATGATGAGACATTCATTCCAGTTCATTTCTAGGCACTGATTTCTATGCGACTTGTCTTTTACAAGCCAATAGCATCCCCTGCTGGACATTTGGTATAGAGTCCTTTCGTGAACATTGCTAAACATGAGTCAGTCTTTGCAGGTCACTGATAGGCACGAATTTCTCCTTGAACCATCCTCCAAACAGTATTCGAATGTACTGTTAGCCATTTCTCAGAGCTCTTTTCGTGAAAATAGCTAAACATGACCAATTCGCGCCTTAGCTCTGCGAGGGCCGAATGTCTAATGGAATCGTCCTCCAACTGTAATTCTGATGCTCTGCTGGCCATTTGGAAGAGATAGGTTGTGAAAACAGAGAAACATGAGATATTAAATGCGGATTATTGGTAGGCACGAATTTCTCCTGCTAAGATCCAATAATTGCTATTCGGATGCACTGGTGGGAATTTGACAGATCTACGGTTTGAAAGCAGCTAAACATGAGAAGTTCATTCCACATCTTTGGTGAGCACAAATTATTGCTGTGACCGCCCTAAAATTGCCATCTGGACGCAAAGCTAGCAATCTGACCGAGATAGGCTGTGAAAACAGCTATACATGAGCATTACTTTCCAAATCTCTCGTAGGCAGTAATTTCTCCTGCAACCAGTCTATAAATGATATTTCGCTTCCACTGCTGGGCTTCTGGCAGAGATCCGTTCGTGACAATAGAGCAACATGAGATATTCATACCAGATGAAAGCTAGGCGCTTGAAACTAGCTAATGATGAATTATTAAGCCCCCATCAGTGCTAGACAGGAATTTCCCCTAGAACCAACCTCCTAATTCTTTTGGAAAGCACTGGTGGCTATTTGGCAGAGCTCGTTTCGTGACAATTGCTATAAAGGAGAGGTTCAGTGCAGATCACTGCTACGCAGAATTTTCTCCTTGAAGTAGCCTACAAATGCTATTGGGGTGAATTGCTGGCTAAAAGACTGAACTCCGCGTGTGAAAACGGGTCAATATGAGACATTAATTCCAGTTCATTGCTTGGCCCACCTTTCTATGCGACTTGTCTTTTAATATCCAATAGCATCCCCTGCTTGACATTTGATAGAGTTTCCTTTCGTGAACATGGCTAAACACGCGCAGATCAGTCATTTGGCCAGCAATTCAGCCGAATAGCATTCGTAGGCTGCTTCAAAGAGAAAGTCCTGCCTAGCAGGGATCTGCACTGAACTTCTCCTTTATAGCAATTTTCTCGAAAGGAACTCTGCCAATTAGCCACCAGTGCTTTCCAAAAGCATTTGGAGGTTGGTTCTAGGGGAAATTCCTGTCTAGCACTGATGTGGGCTTAATAACTCATCATTAGCTACTTTGAAGTGCCTAGGTTTCATCTGGAATGAATGAATTTCTCAGGTTTAGATGTTTTCACTAAAGGATCCTTGCCAATTGGCCAGCAATGCATCGGAATAGCATTTGTAAGTTGAGTCCAGGAGAAAGTGGTGCCTAGCAGTGATCTGCACTGAACCTCTCCTTTTTTGCAATGTTGACGAAAGGATTGTCCAGCAGAGGCTATTGGCTTCTGAAAGAGGATTCTAAGAGAGATCCTTACCTAGGCATCATCTGGAGAGAATTTCTCATTGTTATAAATGTTCACACACCCAGATCAGTCTTAAGGCCAGTAAAGCAGACGAATAGCATTTGTAGGCTGCTTCAAAGAGAAAGTCCAGCCTAGCCGTTATCTGCACTGAACGTTTCCTTTATAGCAATTTTCACGAAAGGAGCTCTGCCAAACAGCCACCAATGTTTTCCAAAAGCATTTGGAGGTTGGTTCTAGGGGAAATTCCTGTCTAACACTGATGTGGGCTTAATAACTCATCATTACCTAATTTGAAGTGCCTAGGTTTCATCTGGAATGAATGACTTTCTCATGTTTATCTCTTTTCACTAACGGATCTCAGCAAATTGGCCAGCAATGCATCGGAATGGCATGTGTAATTGGAATCCAGGAGAAAGTGATGCCTACCAGTGATCTGCACTGAGCTTCTCCTTTTTTGCAATGTTGACGAAAGGACTGTCCAGCAGAGGATGCTATTGGCTTCTGAAAGAGGAGTCTATGAGAGATCCTTGCCTAGGCATCAACTGGAGTGAATTTCTCATAGTTATCAATTTTCACACACGCAGATCAGTCTTAAGCCCAGGAACGAAGCCGAATAGCATTTGTAGGCTGCTTCAAGGAGAAAGTCCTGCCTATCAGTGATCTGCACTGAATTTCGTTTTTTTGCAATTGTCACAAAAGGAGCTCTGCCAGAAAACCACCAGTGCTTTCGAAAAGCATTTGTAAGATGGTTCTAGGGGAAATTCCTGTCTAGCACTGATGCGGGCTTAATAATTCATCATTAGCTATTAGGAAATGCCTAGCTTTCATCTGGAATGAATATCTCATGTGGATCTATTGTCACGAACGGATCTCTGCCAGAAGCCCAGCAGTGGAAGCGAATATCATTTGTAGACTGGTTCCAAGAGAAATTACTGCCTACGAGAGATTTGGAAAGAATTGGTTATGTTTAGCTGTTTTCACAGTCTATCTCGGTCAGATTGCTAGCTTTGCGTCCAAATAGCAGTAACAGCAGTAATTCGTGCTTCCCAAAGATGTGGAATGAATTTCTCATTTTTAGCTGCTTTCAAACCGTAGATCTGTCAGATTGCCACCAGTGCATCCGAATAGCAATTATAGGATCTTACCAGGAGAAATTCGTGCCTACCAATAATCCGCAATGAATTTCTCATGTTTCCCTGTTTTCACAACCTATCTCTTCCAAATGGCCAGCAGAGCATCAGAATTACAGTTGGAGGACGATTCCATTAGACATTCGTCGCTCGCAGAGCTATGCGCGAATTGGTCATTGGTAGCTATTTTCACGAAAGGAGCTCAGACAAATGGCTAAGAGTGCATCTGAGTAATGTTTGGCGGATAGTTCAAGGAGAAATTCGTGCCTATCAGTGATCTGCAATGACAGGCTCATGTTTAGCAATGTTCACCAAACTACCAAATGTCCAGCCGGGGATGCTATTGGCTTGTGAAAAACGATTCGCAGAGAAATCTGTGACTAACAATGAACTGGAATCAATTTCTCATATTTCCCATGTTTCACACACGCAGATCAGTCTTATGGCTCAAAGATAAGAGCCTGTGCTCTAAAATATGTAACTGTTTGGAAATTGGAAAAGATCCCAGAGCGAAAGCATCACCATGCCTGGGACACACCTCCTGGCATTTGCCAGCCACCTGCTCCACTGATTAACTATCTGTGGGAAAACTCAGCAGCACAAAGCAAAGGGGAGGAATCAGAACCCCCTCCATACATTTCTTTGCATGACAGGCCAAATTTGAGCACCCACAGAGATAATAAAGGAGCATCACAAGGATTAATTGCCCCAGGGGAGCAAGCACAGCACATGGCTCCAATCAAAACACAGCTAAGGAGTTTCAGAAATGTTAATGTGGAGGGTCAACTAGTAAGGGGACTTAGAACAGAAACAACTGAAATCTACCGTCCCTTCACCCCAGGAAAAACAGGCACTTCTGTCTGATTTACCCAAACTCAAGTGTGATAACAATACTGAGTTCTGGGATAAGCTGGATGGCCTGACTAAAATACATGGCCTCCATAGGAAAGATGTTCACATCCTGGTCAAGTGCAAGTGCCCCAGGGATGTGTGGGAGAACCTAGATAATAGATGGAAGACAGGGCGCTGGGCTGAAGATCATAACCCCAACCCAGCGGGAGGGGATCAGGCTGGAATGCATTCTGAGATTATTCAGGTCTGGAGAATATAACATCCTGAGACCATGATCAAATCCTAAAGGAAGAGCTGTCTTCAGATCTCCAAGCAGTCCTGGCATAAGGCATCTCAGTGAGAGAGACATACTCGGCAGTAATGAAATGGGCCACAGAAGTAGAAAAAAAAAAGAGGAAGGTAGCAAGGAAATTGTAGTGGTTCATGCAGTCAGAATCACTACATGCTTCACTTGCAATAAGCCTGGACATCTGGCACGTGACTGTAAAAATAAAAATAAAATCAAAACATGCAGTAATTGTAAAAGGAGCTCGGGGGAGTAATCAACCCCAGAGCTAGCTGCATTAAATGGGCCGAAGGATCCAAACAGGAAAGATCATCTCAAAATATAGCCATAATTTCTAGTAATAAAGGTTGAGCTATTTCTCTTTTCAGCGTTTTAATTTACTTTTTATTTCACCAGACCCCCTTCTCTTTGGTTAGAACACAACAGTAATGCTTATGAGAGGTGGAGTGGAGGCATGAGAAGGGAGCGTTAGAGCAGTGGTGGGAGCTGCGAGGGGGCCGTGCCTGCGAATGTCAGCAAAATGTCTTGCGGCCCGCAATCAGATTACTCTGATGGGCTGCATTGTTGCTCATCACTGCATTAGTGGCTATGGGTTTAAAGGCACTAGATGTGATGCATGACACTATACCAGCTCATGCCAAAGCCCCAGGCCTCACTGAATGTTTATAAATCCATAGTTGAAAGCCAGACCAATTCACTTGTGTATTAGTACAGATCCAAGTGATTGGTAAATGTATGAGAGTGTACTTGATGTTTAAACTTCATGAAAACTAGTGGGATGTTACATGCATTGTTTTCACTTATCTGTATCCCGTTATAATGTAATAGCAAACATCCACAGTGTATATCCCTGTAACTAAATAACCCAGCAAAGGAAAAAGAAGCCTTGTGGAATGCAAATGAAGAACTTTGACAGAAAAGTGCTAATTTTAAGGCAAGTGATCATTGTGTGTGGTGATCAGAGGGGAAAGACGCTAAGTGCATTCCTCACTCTCCGTAATCAAAGGTAGAGCCGATGTGAGTAGTGACCCTGTGAGTTTGCTTGCTGTGAGAAGAAGCTATAAGTATGGAGTTAGGGAAAGTTCCTTCATCTCTGAGCTGTTTGTATTCTAAAAGGTGGAATAACCAGAGTTAATCTGAGTAGAACCTGAGATCTTTTTGGGAAACTGGCTGGTTATTACATCTCTGCCCATTTGAAATTATAGACTGTAATTCACCTGTTATTATATTTTACCTGCTTTAACCTCTCAATAACTCATTTCAATTTCTTTGCTAATAAAACTTTAGTTAGTTTATTATAGAATTGGCTGTCGGCATTGTCTTTGGTGTAAGATCTAGGATACCATTTGATCTGGGTGAGTGACTGGCCTCTTGGGAGTGGGAGTAACCTAAAATATTTGTGATTTTTGGATTAAGTGACTGTTTTATCACAAAGTCCAGTTTGTCTGGGTGGCAAGATAGGCTGGAGAGTCCAAGGGGACTGTCTGTGACTCCATGGCATGACTGGTATAGTAATCCAGGAGTTCACATTTGTTATTGGTTTGGTGAAATCTAATTATAGAACACACCACCAGCGTCGGGTGTCTGCCCTGTTTTCTGGCAGTCTGCCCTGAGGTAGCATTCACAGTCGTGAGCCACTCCAGACAGCATGACACTATACAATAATTTTTTTATAAGAGAAAGAAAATTAATACCTTCTTGCTGCTTCAGTGTGATGATAAATAAAATGAAAAAAATTAACTGTTTTTCAGATAGCTCTGATTATCAGATAACTCTGTGTACCTGTGTGTGTGTGTGTGCATGTGTTCAGTGATTGTTAATGTCTTTTGTGTATGTTGCTAAATGTGCCAAATAAGTTATTAATGCAAAATATTTACTGCTAAATCTTAAGAATAAAATTTTGTTTGTAGCTATTGTCTCTAAAATACTAAAATGTACGTTTCCCAACTACTCCATTGCTGTTTTTATTTTACTTAGTACATATAACTTTAATTAATCCACATTACCAAAAAGTGCATAGTTTGAGGAAAGAGGAATAAAAAGGTAGCTTAAACTAGGCCTGCATTTTCTCTCACGAATGGGCCTATTAATGAATTTTCACAATTAGATTTCCTTTGAGTGTAGTGCTGTGTGTGCTTTATATGAAACAATGTTGAAAAACAAGTGTGTGTGAGAAAAACACATCTATAAAACATTCAAAGTAGTTGTATATTAAATGTTTAAAGGGGTTAATACCTTCTTGCTGCTTCAGTGTGATGATAAATAAAATGAAAAAAAATTAACTGTTTTTCAGATAGCTCTAATTATCAGATAACTCTGTGTACCTGTGTGTGTGTGTGTGTGTGTGCATGTGTTCAGTGATTGTTAATGTCTTTTGTGTATGTTGCTAAATGTGCCAAATAAGTTA
>NC_059086.1:33703222-33757063 GCF_020497125.1 Mauremys mutica | reverse complement strand
GTAGGCTGCTTCAAGGAGAAAGTCCTGCCTAGCAGTGATCTGCACTGAACGTCTCCTTTTTTGCAATTGTCACGAAAGGAGCTCTGACAAAAAACCTCCAGTGCTTTCGAAAAGCATTTGGAGGTTGGTTCTAGGGGAAATTCCTGTCTAGCATTGATGCGGGCTTAATAATTCATCATTAGCTATTTTCAAGTGCCTAGCTTTCGTCTGGAATGAATATCTCATGTTGCTCTATTGTCACGAACGGATCTCTGCCAGAAGCCCAGCAGTGGAAGCGAATATCATTTATAGACTGGTTCCAGGAGAAATTACTGCCTACGAGAGATTTGGAAAGTATTGCTCATGTATAGCTGTTTTCACAGCGTATCTCGGTCAAATTGCTAGCTTTGCGTCCAGATAGCAATTTTAGGGTGGTAAAAGCAGTAATTCGTGATTCCCAAAGATGTGGAGTGAACTTCTCATGTTTAGCTGCTTTCAAACCGTAGCTCTGTCAAATTGCCAGCAGTGCATCAGAATAGCAATTTTAGGATCCTAGCAGGAGAAACTCTTGCCTACCAATAATCCGCAATGAATATCTCATGTTTCTCTGTTTTCACAACCTATCTCTTACAAATGGCAGCAGAGCATCAGAATTACAGTTGGAGGACGATTCCATTAGACATTCGGCCCTCGCAGAGCTAAGGCGCGAATTGGTCATGTTTAGCTATTTTCACGAAAGGAACTCAGACAAATGGCTAAGGGTGCGTCCGAATACCCTTTGGAGGATAGTTCAAGGAGAAATTTGTGCCTATCAGTGACCTGCAATGCCTGACTCATGTTTAGCAATGTTCACGAAAAGAATCTCTACCAAATGTCCAGCAGGGGATGCTATTGGATTGTAAAAGACAAATCGCATAGAAAGATGTGCCAAGCAATGAACTGGAATGAATGTCTCATATTTACCCATTTTCACACGCGCAGGTCAGTCTTTTGGCCAGCAATTCAGCCGAATAGCATTTGTAGCCTACTTCAAGGAGAAAATTCTGCCTAGCAATGAGCTGCACTGAACTTCTCCTTTATAGCAATTTTCACGAAAGGAACTCTGCCAAATAGCCGCCAGTGCTTTCCAAAAGCATTTGGAGGTTGGTTCTAGGGGAAATTCCTGTCTAGCACTGATGTGGGCTTAATAACTCATCATTAGCTATTTTCAAGTGCCTGGCTTTCGTCTAGAATGAATATCTTATGTTGCTCTATTGTCACGAACGGATCTCTGCCAGAAGCCCAGCAGTGGAAGCGAATATCATTTATAGACTGGTTCCAGGAGAAATTACTGCCTACGAGAGATGTGGAAAGAATTGCTCATGTATAGCTGTTTTCACAGCGTATATCGGTCAAATTGCTAGCTTTGCATCAAAATAGCAATTTTAGGGTGGTAACAGCAGTAATTCGTGCTTCCCAAAGATGTGGAATGAATTTCTCATGTTTAGCTGCTTTCAAACCGTAGATCTGTCACATTGCCACCAGTGCATCCGAATAGCAATTATAGGATCTTACTAGGAGAAATTCGTGCCTACCAATAATCCGCAATGAATTTCTCATTTTTCCCTGTTTTCACAACCTAGCACTTCCAAATGGCCAGCAGAGCATCAGAATTACAGTTGGAGGACGATTCCATTAAACATTCGTCCCTCGCAGAGCTAAGGCGCGAATTGGTCATGTTTCGCTATTTTCACGAAAAGAGCTCTGACAAATGGCTAACAGTACATCCGAATGTGAAAGACGAGTCGCAGAGAAAACAGTGCCTAGCAATGAACTGGAATGAATGTCTCATATTTACCAATTTTCACACGCGTAGATCAGTCTTTTGGCCAGCAATTCAGCCGAATAACATTCGTACGCTGCTTCAAGGAAAAAGTCCTGCCTAGCAGTGATATGCACTGAACGGCTCCTTTATAGCAATTTTCACGAAAGGAGCTCTGCCAAATAGCCACCAGTGCTTTCCATGAGCATTTGGAGGTTGGTTCTAGGGAAAATTCCTATCTAGCACTGATCTGGGCTTAATAACTCATCATTAGCTACTTTGCAGTACCTAGGTTTCATCTGGAATGAATAAATTTCTCATGTTTATCTATTTTCACTAAGGAATCTCTGCCAACTGGCCAGCAATGCATCGGAATAGCATTTGTCAGCTGAGTCCAGGAGAAAATGGTGCCTAGCAGTGATCTGCACTGAACGTCTCCTTTTTTGCAATGTTGACGAATGGTCTGTCCAGCAGAGGATGCTATTGGCTTCTGAAAGAGAATTCTATGAGAGATCCTTGCCTAGGCATCAACTGGAATGAAGTTCTCATAGTTATCAATTTTCACACATGCAGATCAGTCTTAAGGCCAGCAACGAAGCCATATAGCATTTGTAGGCTGTTTCAAGGAGAAAGTCCTGCCTATCAGTGATCTGCACTGAACGTCTCCTTTATAGCAATTGTCACGAAAGGAGCTCTGCCAAAAAACCACCAGTGCTTTCGAAAAGCATTTGGAGGTTGGTTCTAGGGGAAATTCCTGTCTAGCACTGATGCGGCCTTAATAATTCATCATAAGCTAGTTTCAAGTGCCTAGCTTTCATCTGGAATGAATATCTCATGTTGCTCTATTGTCACGAACGGATCTCTGCCGGAAGGCCAGCAGTAGAAGAGAATATCATTTATAGACTGGTTCCAGGAGAAATTACTGCCTACGAGAGATTTGGAAAGTATTGCTCATGTATAGCTGTTTTCACAGCGTATCTCGGTCAACTTGCTAGCTTTGCGTCCAGATAGCAATTTTAGGGTGGTAACAGCAGTAATTCGTGATTCCCAAAGATGTGGAGTGAACTTCTCATGTTTAGCTGCTTTCAAACCGTAGCTCTGTCAAATTGCCAGCAGTGCATCAGAATAGCAATTTTAGGATCCTAGCAAGAGAAACTCTTGCCTACCAATAATCCGCAATGAATATCTCATGTTTCTCTGTTTTCACAACATATCTCTTACAAATGGCAGCAGAGCATCAGAATTACAGTTGGAGGACGATTCCATTAGACATTCGTCCCTCGCAGAGCTAAGGCGCGAATTGGTCATGTTTAGCTATTTTCACGAAAGGATCTCAGACAAATGGCTAAGGGTGCGTCCGAATACTGTTTGGAGGATAGTTCAAGGAGAAATTCGTGCCTATCAGTGACGTGCAATGACTGACTCATGTTTAGCAATGTTCACGAAAGGAATCTCTACCAAATATCCAGCAGGGTATGCTATTGGCTTTTGAAAGACGAGTCGCAGAGAAATCAGTGCCTAGCAATGAACTGGAATGAATGTCTCATATTTACCAATTTTCACACGCGCAGATCAGTCTTTTGGCCAGCAATTCAGCCGAATAACATTTGTAGGCTGCTTCAAGGAGAAAGTCCTGCCTAGCAGGGCTCTGCACTGAACGGCTCCTTTATAGCAATTTTCACGAAAGGAGCTCTGCCAAATAGCCACCAGTGCTTTCCAAAAGCATTTGGAAGTTGGTTCTAGGGATAATTCCTATCTAGCACTGATCTGGGCATAATAACTCATCATTAGCTACTTTGAAGTGCCTAGGTTTCATCTGGAATGAATAAATTTCTCATGTTTATCTCTTTTCACTAACGAATCTCTGCCAATTGGCCAGCAATGCATCGGAATAGCATTTGTCAGTTGAGTCCAGGAGAAAGTGGAACCTAGCAGTGATCTGCACTGAACGTCTCCTTTTTTTGCAATGTTGACAAAAGGATTGTCCAGCAGAGGATGCTATTGGCTTCTGAAAGAGGATTCTAAGGCCTGGTCTACACTAGGATCTTAAATCGAATTTAGCAGCGTTAATTCGAACTAATCGCTCAACCGTCCACACCAGGAAGCCATTTAATTCGAACTAGGGGGCTCCTTAGTTCGAATTTGGTACTCCACCCCGACAGGTGGAGTAACGCTAAATTCGCACTTGCTAGCTCGAATTAGGCTAGGTGTGGATGCAAATCGAACTTAGTAGCTCCGGGAGCTATCCCACAGTGCACCACTCTGTTGACGCTCTGGACAGCAGTCGGAGCTTGGATTCTCTGACCAGCCACACAGGAAATGACCCGGGAAAATTTGAATTCATTTTCCTGTCTGGGCACTTTGAATCTGACGTCCTGGCTGGACATCGGGGCGAGCTCCGCAGCACCTGCAACGATGCAGAGCTCTCCAGCAGAGGAGTCAGCCCAATGCAAGAATAGAAAGAGATCCCCAGCATGGACAGACCGGGAAGTCCAGGATCTGATCGCTGTGTGGGGCGAGGAGTCTGTGCTGTCGGAGCTGCGCTCCAACAAGCGTAATGCAAAGACCTTCGAGAAGGTCTCCCAAGCCATGACACAGAAAGGATACAGCCGGGATGCGATGCAGTGCCGCGTGAAAGTCAAGGACCTGAGGCAAGGCTATCAAAAAGTCAGAGCGGCAAACGGACGCTCCGGAGCACAGCCCCAGACATGCCGCTTCTACGAGGCACTGCATGCCATTCTCGGTGGGTCTGCCACCACTGTCCCACCACTGACCGTGGACTCAGTGGATGGCATAGTGAGCCAGGACAGTTCCTACTCGATGTTCGCCGATGGGCAAGACGACGAAGGGTCCGTGGAGGAAGGCGCAGGCGACAGCGAACACAATGCCGCTTTCCCTGACAGCCAGGATCTGTTCCTCACCCTCACAGAGATCCCCTACCAACCCTCACCGGCCGTGAACCCGGACTCAGAGTCAGGGGAAGGATCAGGCGGTAAGTCGTATAAACAAGAAAATATTTATTTGCTCGAAAACATGTATACCAAAAATATAAATTCTATCTATAAATACTATATCTAAAACTTTTTAAAGGGAAACTAAACGAACAGTAGGTCTACACAGATTGGGATGGAACAATAGTCCTCCATGGACAATTCCACAAATGCTTCAAACAGTTCCTCAAATACCCTCCGCAGGAGGTTTCGAGGAAGAGGTGCCCTATTTGGTCCTCCGGTGAAGCTCACTCTTCCACGCCACGACATCCTCAGATACAGGGGAACCATCGCCTCTACCAGCATGGCCGCGTAGGGTCCCGGTCGGTGAAGTGCTTCCCTTAACATCCTTTCTTTCTGCACTCGAGAGACACGCCTCAGGGTAATCTCGTTACTGAAGTGCTGCATCTAATTAGGGCAATTAGCGAATAGTTACTGTTCTTAATGGTTTACTTATACTTTGCATAACAAAGCCCCGCGCTTAGCAGCCACGTGCTGTAGGCCACACAGGAAAAGCATACATTGATCTTTCCCCTGCAGTGTCGGGAGTGGCTGCAAAAGGGTCATAGTATCTGATTTCCAGATTGCCGTTAGCACGACGGCACAGCTATCCGTTAACTGATAAGCATAATGTACTGTAAGGCTTACCAGGACTCTCTGCTAGAGGGATTCTGCTCTCTCTCCCGACTTCTCCGCTCTCCTGTGCAATGGCGCAGCCAATCAGAGCGTAGGCCAAAATGTTGTGCTTCTCTGGAGACCACGTGACACTTGTTGTCCGGTACGGTCTTCTTCATGGAAATTGACTAGACGGTGTTCACTGTTCGCGAAAATGTATCTGTACAAGGAAATCACTAACTTTCCCCATCACACAGCTTCGGGTCCTTCCCGGACTGCCCAGGCATCCCCCTCGCAGAGACTGGCAATGATTAGACGGCGAAAGAAGAAGACTAGGGACGACATGTTCGCTGAACTGATGGTCTGCTCCCGAGCAGAGGCTGCAGAGCAGAAACACTGGAGGGAGACCCTATGTGAGCAGCATCGCACACTCATGGAACGTGAGGATAGGTGGCGGCAGGAAGACCAGCAGACCACCCAAACGCTACTTGGTCTCATGAAGGAACAAACGGACACGCTTCGTCGCCTTGTTGATGTCCTGCAGGACCACAGGCTGGAGGACAGGGCCCCCCTGCAGTGTCTCTGCAATCGCCCTCACCAGCCAAGAAGTCCTGGCCCCCCCTCACCCAAAAGTACAAGACGGAGGGGTGGTAGTAGAGGACGTGAGAACTGTCACTGAACCAGAGCAGAGCGGCCGTGTACCCCGCACTTCTCACGTTAGAAATTTGTAGAAGTGCTTCCCTTATAGGCTCAGCCAGTCCCAAATCCAAGGTTCATCCCCCCACTGTTTATTAGATTAATAAAAGCTGTTTGCTGTTAATCACTGTTTCCGTCATGTCTTTCCTGTCAGAGGATTTTTCGGTGTATGGGGTGGACAGGGGTTTCATACTTGCACGGTATAGCCTACAGTACCAGGGTACAGACTTGGGGAAAGGATCAACTGCGGGGCACACACACACTGCAGTCAGTAGGCACCAGGGTCATTCTGTGTTGTGTATGCTGCCCCTGTTCATTTCGTAATGTGTATAATTGTCCAGGGTCCTAGCGCCTGTCACGCCATTACTGTGAAGGCAGGCTGCCCTTACGATGCACTTGCAACGGATCCACGAGCCTATCCGCTGCCCTGAGCCCCAACAAGAGCCCTCATCCACGGACAGTCACCCTTCTCCCACACCCATCACCCCTTCCCACGCAGAAACCCGCAGCCCACTGCCGTCATCCAAACCCCTATGCAAAGAAGGCACCACTCGCCCCTTCCTGCAAACCCTCCCCTTCATGCAGAACCACTGTCATCCGTCCCCCACCCCAGAGACCTATGTAGGAGCAGGAGGATGTCAGTCCTCTATGGAGGAAGCGGTCTGTACGTCAGTGCACACCGTGCCCAGCACAGTATGCGTCCATGTCTCAACACCAGAACAGAAATGCAAAGTAAAAGAAAGATTTATTAATAATGAGTGTAACAATTACTTTGGTTAAAAACGTGCTTTGGAAGTGGGGGAAACTTGGAGAACAAGGCATGTAGCCGCAGATCCAAATCGACACAAACTGACACAGGCCCAGGGTCAGTTTCTCTTGAAAGCAAGTGGAGAGTCATAGGTTACCCTGATCTCCGAGGAAACTTGCTTTCAAAGCCTCCCGGATACAGAGCGCTTCCCGCTGGGATATTCTCTCGGCACGGGTGTCTGGCTGAGCGTAAACTGCAGCCAGGCGATTTGCCTCAACCTCCCATCCGGACAAAAAGGCCTCGCCCTTGCTCTCACACAGATTGTGCAGCACACAGCAAGCAGCAATAACTACGGGGATATTCTTTTCGCTGATGTCCGAGCGAGTGAGTAAGCTCCGCCATCTCCCCTTGAGACGTCCGAAAGCACACTCCACCACCATTCTGCACTTGCTTAGCCGGTAGTTGAAGAGTTCCTTCTCACTGTCCAGGGCGCCTGTATAGGGCTTCATGAGCCAGGGCATTAGCGGGTAGGCTGGGTCCCCGAGGATCACTGTAGGCATCTGCACATCCCCAACCGTTATTTTGTGGTCCGGGAAGAAAGTACCTGCCTGGAGGAGTCTAAAGAGACCAGAGCTCCTGAACACACGCGCGTCATGAACCTTGCCCGCCCACCCGACGTTGATGTTGGTAAAACGTCCCCTATGGTCCACTAGTCCTTGCAGCACCATGGAAAAGTAGCCCTTTCGGTTAATGTACTCGCTGGCCTGGTGGGCCGGTGCCAGGATAGGGATGTGAGTCCCATCTATAGCCCCACCGCAGTTTGGGAATCCCATCGCGGCGAAGCCGTCTATGATGACCTGAACGTTTCCCAGGTTCACTACCTTTGAGAGCAGTTGCTCAACGATTGCGTGGGCTACTTGCATCACAGCAACCCCCACGGTAGATTTGCCCACGCCAAAGTGGTTCGCTACTGACCGGTAGCTGTCTGGCGTGGCAAGTTTCCAGAGGGCTATGGCCACTCGCTTCTGCACACTCAGGGCTGCTCGCATCCGGGTGTCCTGGCGCTTCAGGGCAGGGGCCAGCAAGTCACAGAGTTCAAGGAAAGTGCCCTTACGCATCCTGAAGTTTCGCAGCCACTGTGATTCATCCCAGACCTGCAGCACTATGCGGTCCCACCAGTCCGTGCTTGTTTCCCGGGCCCAGAATCGCCGTTCCACACCATGAACTTGACCCATTGCCACCATGATCTCCACTGCCCGGCGTACCCTGCTTTCTGAGAGGTCTGCGCCACTCTCCTCACCGCGCTGCCGGAGCCTCCTCGCCCGATTTCTCAGTAGCTGACTGTTGCACAGGTGGACGATAAGGTGCGAGGAGTTGACAACGGCCATAAGTGCAGCGATGATCGCAGCGGGCTCCATGCTCGCAGTGCTGTGGCGTCCGCGCTGTAACCGACCAGAAAAGTGCGCGAACAGATTTCCCGCCGGCGCTTTCAGGGAGGGAGGGCGTTTGTGAGTGACGGTTGAATGATGACAGTTACCCAAAACCACCCTCGACACATTTTTCCCCCAGCAGGCATTGCGAGCTCTACCCAGCATTCCAATGGGCAGCGGGGAGTGCGGGAACTGTGGGATAGCTTCCCACAGTGCACCGCTTCCAAAGTCGACGCTGGCCCCGTGAATGTGGACTCAGAAATTCGAATTAGTGTATTTAGTATGGATACACAAATTCGACTTCATAAGGTCGAATCCACAAATTCGAACTAAGTTGATTCGAAATAGTCTTGTAGTGTAGACAAGGCCTAAGAGAGATCCCTGCCTAGGCATCAACGGGAGTGAATTGCTCATAGTTATAAATTTTCACACACGCAGATCAGTCTTCAGGCCAGCAATGCACCGGAATAGCATGTGTAAGTTGAGTCCAGGAGCCTAGCAGTGATCTGCAATGACAGGCTCATGTTTAGCAATGTTCACCAAAGGAAACTACCAAATGTCCAGCCGGGGATGCTATTGGCTTGTGAAAAACGTGCTCTAAAATATGTAACTGTTTGGAAATTGGAAAAGATCCCAGAGCGAAAGCATCACCATGCCTGGGACACACCTCCTGGCATTTGCCAGCCACCTGCTCCACTGATTAACTATCTGTGGGAAAACTCAGCAGCACAAAGCAAAGGGGAGGAATCAGAACCCCCTCCATACATTTCTTTGCATGACAGGCCAAATTTGAGCACCCACAGAGATAATAAAGGAGCATCACAAGGATTAATTGCCCCAGGGGAGCAAGCACAGCACATGGCTCCAATCAAAACACAGCTAAGGAGGTTCAGAAATGTTAATGTGGAGGGTCAACTAGTAAGGGGACTTAGAACAGAAACAACTGAAATCTACCGTCCCTTCACCCCAGGAAAAACAGGCACTTCTGTCTGATTTACCCAAACTCAAGTGTGATAACAATACTGAGTTCTGGGATAAGCTGGATGGCCTGACTAAAATACATGGCCTCCATAGGAAAGATGTTCACATCCTGGTCAAGTGCAAGTGCCCCAGGGATGTGTGGGAGAACCTAGATAATAGATGGAAGACAGGGCGCTGGGCTGAAGATCATAACCCCAACCCAGCGGGAGGGGATCAGGCTGAAGAACCAGCAAGAATCCCAAACCCAGATGAAGACACTGTACCAGAATTCAGGAATGTTGTTCTAGGAGCCCAGACCACTAATTGGGGGGGCTCTGCAGTCTGTGGTTCAGCAGAAGCGGGAGTCTGCCATGTCCTATGCTGAAAAGAAATGGAATGCATTCTGAGATTATTCAGGTCTGGAGAATATAACATCCTGAGACCATGATGTATTCCTTCAAATCCTAAAGGAAGGGCTGTCTGCAGATCACCAAGCAGTCCTGGCATAAGGCATCTCAGTGAGAGAGACATACTCAGCAGTAATGAAATGGGCCACAGAAGTAGAAAAAAAAAAGAGGAAGGTAGCAAGGAAATTGTAGTGGTTCATGCAGTCAGAATCACTACATGCTTCACTTGCAATAAGCCTGGACATCTGGCACGTGACTGTAAAAATAAAATTAAAATCAAAACATGCAGTAATTGTAAAAGGAGCTCGGGGGAGTAATCAACCCCAGAGCTAGCTGCATTGAATGGGCCGAAGGATCCAAACAGGAAAGATCATCTCAAAATATAGCCATAATTTCTAGTAATAAAGGTTGAGCTAGTTTCTCTTTTCAGCGTTTTAATTTACTTTTTATTTCACCAGACCCCCTTCTCTTTGGTTAGAACACAACAGTAATGTTTATGAGAGGTGGAGTGGAGGCATGAGAAGGGAGCGTTAGAGCAGTGGTGGGAGCTGCGGGGGGGCCGTGCCTGCGGATGTCAGCAAAATGTCTTGCGGCCCGCAATCAGATTACTCTGATGGGCTGCATTGTTGCTCACCACTGCATTAGAGGTTATGGGTTTAAAGGCACTAGATGTGATGCATGACACTATACCAGCTCATGCCAAAGCCCCAGGCCTCACTGAATGTTTATAAATCCATAGTTGGAAGCCAGACCAATTCACTTGTGTATTAGTACAGATCCAAGTGATTGGTAAATGTATGAGAGTGTATTTGATGTTTAAACTTCATGAAAACTAGTGGGATGTTACATGCATTGTTTTCACTTATCTGTATCCCGTTATAATGTAATAGCAAACATCCACAGTGTATATCCCTGTAACTAAATAACCCAGCAAAGGAAAAAGAAGCCTTGTGGAATGCAAATGAAGAACTTTGACAGAAAAGTGCTAATTTTAAGGCAAGTGATCATTGTGTGTGGTGATCAGAGGGGAAAGACGCTAAGTGCATTCCTCACTCTCCGTAATCAAAGGTAGAGCCGATGTGAGTAGTGACCCTGTGAGTTTGCTTGCTGTGAGAAGAAGCTATAAGTATGGAGTTAGGGAAAGTTCCTTCATCTCTGAGCTGTTTATATTCTAAAAGGTGGAATAACCAGAGTTAATCTGAGTAGAACCTGGGAAACTGGCTGGTTATTACATCTCTGCCCATTTGAAATTATAGACTGTAATTCACCTGTTATTATATTTTAACTGCTTTAACCTTTCCATAACTCATTTAAATTTCTTTGCTAATAAAACTTTAGTTAGTTTATTACAGAATTGGCTGTCAGCATTGTCTTTGGTGTAAGATCTAGGATACCATTTGATCTGGGTGAGTGACTGGCCTCTTGGGAGTGGGAGTAACCTAAAATATTTGTGATTTTTGGATTAAGTGACTGTTTTATCACAAAGTCCAGTTTGTCTGGGTGGCAAGATAGGCTGGAGAGTCCAAGGGGACTGTCTGTGACTCCATGGCATGACTGGTATAGTAATCCAGGAGTTCACATTTGTTATTGGTTTGGTGAAATCTAATTATAGAACACACCACCAGCGTCGGGTGTCTGCCCTGTTTTCTGGCAGTCTGCCCTGAGGTAGCATTCAAGTCGTGAGCCACTCCAGACAGCATGACACTATACAATAATTTTTTTATAAGAGAAAGAAAATTAATACCTTCTTGCTGCTTCAGTGTGATGATAAATAAAATGAAAAAAATTAACTGTTTTTCAGATAGCTCTGATTATCAGATAACTCTGTGTGTGTGTGTGTGTGTGTGTGTGTGTGTGTGTGTGCGCGTGTTCAGTGATTGTTAATGTCTTTTGTGTACGTTGCTAAATGTGCCAAATAAGTTATTAATGCAAAATATTTACTGCTAAATCTTAAGAATAAAATTTTGTTTGTAGCTATTGTCTCTCAAATACTAAAATGTAAGTTTCCCAACTACTCCATTGCTGTTTTTATTTTACTTAGTACACATAACTTTAATTAATCCACATTACCAAAAAGTGCATAGTTTGAGGAAAGAGGAATAAAAAGGTAGCTTAAACTAGGCCTGCATTTTCTCTCACGAATGGGCCTATTAATGAATTTTCACAATTAGATTTCCTTTGAGTGTAGTGCTGTGTGTGCTTTATATGAAACAATGTTGAAAAACAAGTGTGTGTGAGAAAAACACATCTATAAAACATTCAAAGTAGTTGTATATTAAATGTTTAAAGGGGTTATCTATAAACAGTGAACAAGCTGGCTTGAACATACTTATTTGGGGTTGGGAGTGATGGGTGCGTGCTGCATGTTTCCCTACTTTTTTTTAAATGTATCTTTTTGTCAAAAACTTAACGAAAATTAAGAGGCCCCTAATACCTCTTAAGCCAATAGGTGCTAATTTCCAATAAATATAAAAGCTTAGGAAGAAATACATTATTTGAGTATATGGAATAAGGGAAATTGGAATAAAATTTAGGCATGTAATTCTATTAGGGCCAGTCCACCAGTTTTTAAAGACAAATGCTAAAAGAATTGTGGAGAAAGAGGACATTTTATTCCTGGTTCAAATTAAGAAACAAATAAGGTTAACTGCTGAATTTATGTAGGTATTGTAAAAAAATTGATAAAGACACCTACATACATGCTCACTGGAATTGGTATTTTATCTTTAATTTACAATTTAACATGCTCTGCTGAATAATTCCGTCAAAATCCATGGGGTTAGAAAATCCTTCTGACTGGTTTAGGAAAATGTGATGCAATTTACGGTTCAGATTCCAGAGCAGGGGGGGTGCTGCCAGGGCCAGCTCTAGGCACCAGCAAACCAAGCACGTGCTTGGGACGGCACATTTTCAGAGGCGGCATTCTGGCCATCTTTTTTTTTTCTTGCTTTGGGCGGCAAAAGCCTAGAGCCGGCCCTGGCAGCAGCAGTGCATGGTGCGCAGGGGGCACCCTGGGGCCGCTGCAGTTCGCACTGCGAGGGAGCAGTGCCCGCACCTTGTGGCGGGGCCAGGCAGGCTCCGAGCGGGGGACACTCAGGCTGGGGGCTGCCCCGTGCAGCACAGGGACTGGGCGAAGCAGCCTGCGGACAGGACGGTCAGAAGCACCAGAAGCAGTGGGGCCATATAGGGTGGGGTGCTGCCGTGTGGGCCCTCGTCCTGCTCTCCAGGGTTCCTCTCCCTCTGGGGCTACCCTGCCCCGGCTCCTCAGCCCCCTGCCGGGGCAGTCCCTTGGCTCTGCCATCCCAAGTCCCGTTCGGATCTGGAGGCAGGAGCCCTGGCTGGAGGGACCCGGGGCTGAGGCATGGCCCGGGAGCCCCAATGCTTACCCGACCCTGCCAGTGCCGGATTGGCTGGAGGTGAGGGGGGAGCGGGTGGAGTCAGCACTGGTTGGGGGAGCCCAGGGCTGGGGCAGCAGAGGGTGCAGGTGGGGGAGGGCACTGGGGGGGGTGAGAGCCCAAGGCTGGGGTGGAGGGCAGCCAAAATTTTTTTTGCTTGGAGTAGCAAAAAGCCTAGAGACAGCTCTGCCCCCGATCACCATGAGTTTTCAAAGATAATGGCCAAGGGCTCTGCAATCACATCCACCAACTCCTTTAGCACCCTTGGCCTGCTAAACTCAGGGTTGTGAGTTCAATCCTTGACGGGGCCTTTTAGGGATCTGGGGCAAAAATCTGCCTGGGGATTGGTCCTGCTTTGAGCAGGGGTTTGGACTAGATGACCTTCCAACCCTGATATTCTATGATTGAAGTTCCCCCATGAGAACCAGGGCCTGTGATCTAGTAACTTCAATTAGCTGCCAGAAGAAAGTCTTGTCCCTTTGGTCTGGTGGTCTATAGCAGACTCCCACCATGACATCACCCTTGTTGCTCACTCTTCTAAACTTAATCCAGAGACTCTCAGGTTTTTCTGCACTTTCATACTGGAGCTCTGAGCAGTCATACTGCTCTCTTACATACAATGCAACTCCCCCACCTTTTCTGCCCTGCCTGTCCTTCCTGAACAGTTTATATCCATCCATGTCAGTACTCCAGTCATGTGAGTTATCCCACCAAGTCTCTGTTATTCCAATCACATCATACTTCCTTGACTGTGCCAGGACTTCCAGTTCTCCCTGCTTGTTTCCCATGCTTCTTGCATTTGTGTATAGGCACTTAAGATAACTCACTGATTGTCCCGCTTTCTCAGTATGAGGCAGGAGTCCTCCCCTCTTGCACTCTCCTGCTCGTGCTTCCTCCTGGTATCCCACTTCCCCACTTACCTCAGGGCTTTGGTCTCCTTCCCCCGGTGAACCTAGTTTAAAGCCCTCCTCACTAGGTTAGCCAGCATGCTTGTGAAGATGCTCTTCCCTCTCTTCGTTAGGTGCAGCCCATCTCTGCCTAGCAATCCTTCTTCTTGGAACACCACCCCATGGTCCTCTTCACATGGGGTAGAGGTGGACCGGGTGATAAACTCATATACTGGCCAGATTTGATCAAAGTAGGACAGTACTGCTCTGGTGTCCTAGGCTCAGATGCTGGTGGTTAGAGAGCCTGCATGAGACCGTACCTGGATGTGACCCTACTTGCTTGCATGCTGGTGAAAGTTCAAGTCTGAAGGGCTTTGCAACTTGTCATAGCAGCACACTGTGAGAGGGAGCCCAGGCTGGTGGGTCAGAGGTCTCAGTGGTACCGCAGTTCCAGGTGGCACCCCGGGGGGAACCCATCACAAATATACTTTTGCAAATTATTATTTTTAAGCTTTTCAATTCAGCCTAATCAAAATGGGGTTTTGCTGGAAACTGACAGAAAGCATTTAGAAGAAGATAATACCAAGCTCTTATATCAGGCATTTCAACAGTAGATCTCAAAATATTTTACAAAGGAGGGCTGTATCTGTGATGCTGTGTATCTCAGAGGAACACCCTGCACCCCCATGTTCATCCTTATAATATGATTGTGTGGTATCCAATGCAAAGTTTGTCATGTCGGGTGTCTTCAGAAGGCATAACATGATGCACTGAGCATGTTTGTTATACTGATGTTATAGTAGCAGGCATAACTGGACTCTGCAAGATGGAGGTTCCTAGGATTGTGTCTGGGACTGGAGTTATTGGCTAGTGTCATTCGGTTGCACAATCCAAGGAGCAGCTTACATGCTAGAGGCTGTGCAGGAATAACCCGGGAGTGGGGGTTCTCACAGCAGAGCAGGGTAAGGCTGGCTCCCAGAGTCGAGGATTGGAGTGACCTAGCAGATCACCAGTCCAGATAACACCATGGGAATGTCACAGTGGCACAGTGCTCAGGGTGTATGTACAGCTTGTTATTCCAAGTGGAGTCCACACTTTAAGCACTGATATTTATGATTTTAAGTGAGTCTTAAGTGCAGTGGCTAAGAACAGTCAAGAGGACATCATCCTTTTGTTATTTTCTCTTTGTTTATTTTGGGAAAGGGAAGTAGGAACAGAAAAGCAGGAAAATGAGTAAAAGCAGTGAAGTGATTGCGAAGTTGGAGCTTTTTAGGCTGCAGTTTGCAGAAAAGGAGAAGGAGCACCAGAGATTATTGCAAGTGAAAAAACTGGAGATAAAAGAAAAAGAGAGAGAGCGAGCGAGAAGAAACAGAAAAAGAGAGAGAGAGAAAGCACCACCTGGACCTGATAGAGAAGCAGAATGAGAGGTCCCCACCACAACGACTCCCATCACGCCAAAAATCCACAAGTGGGAACACACATGTCCAGGGCCAGCTCTGGCTTTTTTGCCGCCCTAAGTAAAAAGAAAAAAAGGGGGGGGGGGTCCGCCGGAGCAGCAAAGCAGGGGAAAAAAACAAACACAGCACGGCCAGAGCGGCAAACCGGGGTGGAGGGAACAAAAAAACCGTGTCTGGAACGGCAAAGTGGGGGGGCGTCAAAAATGCAGCAAAGCCGGAGCAGCAAAGCAGGGGGGAAAAACAACAACAACAACAACAACAAAAAACCACGGTGCGGCCGGAGCGGTAAACCAGGGGGGGGCGGGGTGGGAACAAAAAAATGGCGCGGCTGGAACGGCAAAGCAGGGGGAAAAAAAGAAACCTGCAGCACAGCCAGAGCGGTAAAGCAGGGGCGGGGGAACAAAAAACACTGCACGGCTGGAGCAGCAAAGCAGGTGAAAAAAAAACAACCTGCGGAGTGGCTGGAGCGGCAAAGCGAGGTGTGTGGGGGGAACGGCACGGCCAGCAAAGCAGGGGAGAAAACAAAACAAAACAAAACCCTACAGGGCGGCCAGAGCCAGGGGACTCCCTGTGCTGCAGTGCGCGCCTGGTCTAATGGGGAGGGAGCGGGCGGCAGAGAGAGAAGGGGGCGGCCAGGGCTTCAGCGGGGTGCTCACCCCGCGGCCCTGATCGCCACGCCGCCTGCTGGGAGGGCTTCGCGCTGCTCCGGTCGGTGGGGAGGGAAGGACGCGGGCTGCCCTGCCGAGTTTGCTGCAGGGCGCTCCCCTCCTCCGCACTGCCGCCCCCTACAGGAGAGAGAGAGAGAGATGGAAAATGAGTGACATGGCCCAATTTCATCATTGTATTGACACGGAGCCCCATCCCCATCTCCACCAGCCCCACTGACTGCCCCTGGGAGGGGTGTGGCCAAGTCTGATGACTTAAGGATCAGTCTCATGGCATTTGATGTTCTATATAAAGCCCCCAGTCTCAGGGTCGGAGGTTCAGTTAGAATCTCGGCTTTCATTAAAAAAAAAAGGTAATATTATAACCATCATGTTTGGGGAGAAAGGCCTGAAAATGTGACCCAAGGCCCACAAAGCTATGAGTTTGTGAAACTATTTGTTAGCCTCCTCCAGAGAGTGCAGCCATGTGGAGGCAAGAGAACATCATGTCAGTATTTGGCTTTGGTATATGGTTTTGAGCTGATATTTGGCAGGAATTCTAGATTGATGTCCAGTTTTTAAATACTTTTTATATGCCATGCATTGACCTAAATTGGTACTCTTGGGATTCCGATTATAGAAGCAATGATGTATTCAAATGTGGGATATATCTGTGATTGGATCTTTCTGCTGGAAGAATATATCAAAAGGGGGGGGGGAATCACTAAAACACCCATTTTTCAACAGCATACCATAAACTTTCCAGAAGTACAAATTGTACAATCTATATACCAAACAGTTCATCACTGACTAAAGATTTTAACCCAAGTTTTGTTTCATTAAAACTCATTCAAAACACACAATATTCACCATTCTTTCCACTGTCAAAGCATGAATGTCTTTAACATAACCCTCACTATGGTATAACTACTGCTGCACCCCAATCCAGACAGATTCCAGCCTCTAGTTATGTTTTCCTTTTATGCCCAATGGTGTAAGTTCTGTGCACTGACAATACATAAGACTTCCCACTGTATAGGGTGGGAAGAAGGAATTTGGTGCTAACACCCAGTGCTTGGTGGGTTCCTGGGTTCCATTCCCAGCTGTTCCACTGACTCTGTGTGAGCTTTGGTAAGTCCCCTCTAAAGCCAGGGCAAATAATATTTCTGTGCTTCATAAAGGCGTTAACAACCAGCACAAATCTAAACTCAGACATGGAAATGAAAACAAACCACTGTGTGCACAGGCCCAATGTCTGACTCTACAATAACAAAGCAGCATGGGCAGCACCCAAAAGACAACCATAAACTAAACAAGTCATGTACAGAAGAAATAACATTATTGCAAGACCAAAAAAATTAAAACAGTACTGACACCCAGAATTGGACACAGTCCAGTTTCAACGAGAGGGTGGGACAACAACCTCACATACCACACTCTTGTTAATACTTCCCAGAATGACAGTAGCATTTTTTGTGACTACGTCACATTGTTGACTCGCATTCAATTTGTGATCCACTGTGATGCTCTTGGTACAACAGATTGGAAATCCAGCACTTTAACCGCTTGGTCACTTTATCAGCCAAAAGGACCCCTTTCCACCAGCTGTGCTTGGTCAGCCAACGCCAGGCACCCAGGCCAGGCACCCAAGACAGGGTAGAGCAGACATAGCAGAGGAGGTCTGCAAAGAGACCAGTGGTGTAGAGGTTTCATGCTTAATTCTCATTATTTTAAACTGGGTTTGAGTCCTACCTGGTGTAGGAAGTGCTGTGGCACCCAATTTGTGGGTCTTCTTTTGGTGACCGTATGGCTTTGTTGGGTGAAGGGGTGCAGAAGAATGACCAAGCAGCTGCCTCCACAAAAAGAAGTGACAGCCCACAACCAACGGGGACAGCAGCACATAATAGATTAGTAGTCTAGAGCCTTAACCACTCAGCGATCTTGCATGATCTGGCTATGGGCTTGGTATGCCTGCAGCCCAGCCCTATGTTTCCTTCTATACAGTCACTTGGGTGCCTGGTCTCAGCTGACAAAATGACAACTCATGGGAAAGATACTCCAGTAGATAAGATGGTGGCTGAGGAGCTAATGGTTGATCCTTTGTATTAGACATGAGTGAGTTTGAATCCCACCTCTGTTGCTAGCCAGCCTTTCTTTGGCAGTGGTGGCCACTGGCTCTTTCCTCTTCAGGCCTTCGCTATCCCAGCATCCCTTACCAGAAAAATAAAAATTGTTGTACCCGTGTAGGTCTCAGGATAGCAGAGTCGTGTAGCTGAAAAGTGTCTCTCTCACCAGCAGAAGTTGGTCCAACAGAAGGTTTGACCTCACCCATGTTGTCTGTTTGATAAAAAACAGACACACCCAACAAACCTGGTCCCCCCAGTCCCTGGGCCAGCTGGACTCCAGATCGGCTCACAAAGGTGAGAAGTTTGCCTGGTGTCTCTCCAGTGCTGGCACCTCAGCAGGCAGAGCCCGTCTCTTCCCCACGCTCGCTCGTGCGTCTGGCCACGGCTGAGCAATGCCAGTGTAACTCCCGTGTTTGCATTTCAAGGCGCAGTGACGTCACTGGGGAGCAAACAGTCAGGGGCTACGTGGCCCTTTGCTCTGTGGGCTGGAGACTTGCTGGAGCCTAGTGCGGCCCTGCTGGGACGGGCCAAACCCGCTAGCCCTGGGTGCGGCGAGCTTGGGGGATGGGCCGGAGCCGCCTGCAGCGACTTGGGAACTGCCTGTGGGGGGAGGGGCCTGGTGAGCAGAGTCAGTGACGGGACCGTCAAGGGGGGGAACAGCCAACTGCCACCTGGGGCGGATGGGGGAGCCCAACTGTCACCTGGGGGAGGATCTCAATAGCTGGGGGAGGGGTCAGGAAAAGCCCTCAGATAAGCGGAGGTCAGTGGGATGGAGGGAGGGGATGGGGGTTGGACAGAAGGAAGGGAAGGTAGAAATGAGGAGGGGGAGGAGAAGGGAAGGGGTGGAAATGGCAGGAGGAGAACAGGGGATGGAAACAGGATGAGGGGATGGGAGATTAGCAAGATAAAAGCAGTGTATGTGGTGGGGGGAGCCCAGACAGGGCCTGGGGGAGCCACCCTTTTTTGTCTCTGAGGACCCAGGGGTCTCCCATGAATGTAAGAGCATAATAAGTGTAGCGCCCTCTCTCCACCTGGTTACCTTCTGTAATGCCAATCTGCTTACAGGTTTTGATGGACAGGTCTGGGTTCTTCTGGATCCTGCCATTCACTCAGCAGGGTGTATCTTCTTTATTTTTTCCTATGAATTTATTTGGCGGTGCCTCCACCCCCCTCGCTCCTTCCCTCCAATCACAGGGTAACCCTACTTACTTACCAGATACACCTGTACCCCGATATAACACTGTCCTCAGGAGCCAAAAAATCTTACCACATTATAGGTGAAACTGCATTATATCGAACTTGCTTTGATCCACCAGAGTGCACAGCCCCGCCCCTCCAGAGCACTGTTTTACCGTATTATATCCAAATTCATGTTATATTGGGTCACGTTATATCGTGGTAGAGGTTTAGTTGGAGACTTCCAAGAAATAACACAAATACATACAATATATTCAACACAATAATTATATTAAATGGGAGACAAATATACATAACAGGGTAAAACACTATTTTAGGGTCACCAGTGCCCATGCTGATAATACCCATGACTTTCCCCAGTCACGGGACCTGATGTAGCAAATGTATGATTAGTGTCCCATTGGTTCGCATGCTTTGTTGGGGCCCTTGATGACCTATGAACACACAATTCTTTTCTGCAGTGTGTCTGACAAAGTGGGTATTCACCCACAAAAGCCTATGCTCCAATACATCTGTTAGTGTATAAGGTACCACAGGACTCTTTGTTGCTTTTTACAGATCAAGACCAACACAGCAACCTTTCTGATATTTTCGGCAGTGGTTTAGCAGTGTGGCTGACTGGGTTCAGTACACCCCAATGGACTCACAAGTGGGAGAAGGTGGTAAATCCCTCCACAGGTTTAATATGCAGCAGGTTATAAAATCTCCAAACCCTCATTCCCTGGCTTGGGGACACAGTTCGGGGAGTAGGGTGTCCCCAAAACAAATTCTCTGACTGACTGACTGACTGACTAAAAGATGTCACACCCACACCTTTCCTCCAACCTCTCTCAATTCACTGGGTTTTGGACCCATGTCCCTTGTCTAGTGAGTGCTACTCAGTTGATGGTGAGTCCCTCTGTCATAAAACAGTTCCACTGGCCTTGATTCACATAATCAGGGTAACAACACTTTATTCTTCCTGCCCCAATAACAGAGAAACTGGGGATCCCACAGCAGCCAAAGTGACCATTTAGGGCTGCTGTGGGTTCATGCTAGGCGGGGTGGGTGTGCCTATGCAAACAAGACCAGCCCCTGAAGTTCTTTCCCACACTTGCCACAATTCACCATCAGATGTCAGGGTAGAGCTCATCCTGACTCTGCTTACACTGGGAATCATCAGTGGAGAAAGACAAGCCAAGCTGAGGGATCTTGCTTTCAGGTCCCTAGAAGCTAGTTTTCGGGGGGAACCCAGCATGTAGGCCTGGGACTTCCCAGCTCCCCACACAACCAGTCCTGCCCTTGCCCTGGCTGGCTCCAGACTGACTCAAAAATGGCTTCTCTCCTTTCCTGAATTCCCTGGGAGGGGCTTCTCACTCCCTATTGGTTGCCAGGCAGACTCTGAGTTTGCCTTGGCTCCTCCTCCCTCCCAGGGACAGTGTGCCTCTCCCTGAGCTGCCAGCAGACAGAGCTCCAGGAATCTAGGTAATCTTACATAAGAGCCCCTGTCTTTCCCAGCTTCTCCCATAGTAGGGCAGGGATCTGCTGATGGGGGGCAGCTGTGGCAGGAGATCCCTCATGTCACATGGGATCTGCTGGGACCCCCCAAGTGACTGAGGCCAGGGGAAGCCACTGGAAGCCTTGTGGCATAGCACCCCCCCATACCTCACACTGTCTTCAGAGGTGTGACCCCCCCCCACCTGGAGGCTACAGGGCACATCTCGGAGCCAAGTGATCACTTGAGGGTCAGTCTCTGGGGGGTTTCATCCATTTCCGATGGGTGTGTTTTGAAGATGCCAGTGGTGGGTTTACAAGCTTCTGCAGTGTTGCTGCATCTGTGTGTTATTGCAGGTCACTTGCAGGTGGATCTGGGCAAATAATTGATGTTTTGGTCTGGCAGGAAACTGAAAAATCAGAGCAGGTATTTGAGACAGTTCGAGATGTGTTTGAAATTTGTTAGTAAATTGGAAAAGTCTGTTTCAGGTTGTTGAAAATGTTTCATTCAGGGCAGCTTCTGAAAAGTGCCGGCCCCTCCCAACCTTTGCCCTGGGGTTCAGTATTTGCCTGGGTTGTGGGAGACCCACTTTGGAGGGTTTTGAACTCAGCATTTAAACAGGATGTGAACAAATTAGAGAAAATCCAGAGAACAACAAAAAAATGATCAAAGCTTTAGAAAACTTCACTTATGCAGAAAGGTTAAAAAAACTTAGCATGTTAAGGCTTGAGAAAAAAAGACCGAAGGGGAACCTGGTAACCATCTTCAAATCTGTTAAGGACTGTTATACAGAAGATGGTGATCAATTGTTCTCAGTGCCCTCTAAACATAGGGCAAGAAGTAATGGGCTTCATCTGCAGCAAGGGAGGTTTAGGCTCCATAGTAGGAAAAGCTTTCTAATGATCAGGGTAGTTAAGCTCTGGAATAGGCTTCCAAGGGGAGATGGAGGAATCCCCTCATCAGAGATTATTAAGAACACGTAGGACAAACCCCCTGTCAGGGATGGTCTAGGTTTACTTGATCCTGCCTCAGTGCAGGGGGCTGGACTTGATGACTTCTTCAGGTCCCTTCCAGCCTGACATGTCTATGATTGTACGATTACCAACTGTAGTTTGTGTTGCTAAGTGCTGCTGGTGCTGCAGCATTGGTAATGCTGCTAGTGCTGCTGTTCTCAGAACTCCGACATCAGCTGCACTAGCAGACAGTGCAGTGTGTTGATACAGGAAACCTCATATTACTACAAAGAAAGACCCCAGGCTCGGTTCAGTGGCAAAGGTGCTCGGCCAGATTTGTTGTTGACAAAGCACAGTCCTAGTGAGGAGCTACAGATACACTACAGATACACAGATACACTAATTATCTTGTCATCTCCTCCTTATCCTTTAGGAGCGGTCAGTGAGTTCCTGTACCATCTCTTAAGTCTGTATTTATGGTGTTACTTGAGAACTCTGTGTGTCCTTGTACCATCCTCTCACATGAGCTTACTTGGTTAGCCAATACCCAGTGTGTTACTATTCTCCCAAGACCAGCTCTACTTCTGTTCACAACCTTTGCTTCATACTGTTAGTTATGCCTAGAGCTCCAGCATAGCCTGCACCCACAGCCCCACACTCATCACAGAGGCCTTCAGGCTAATGTACATTAACCTCTAGGACATTCCAGGGAGTCATGTGGACACAGGGCAGAACAGAACATTGACAGATTCCACCTGCAACCAGTGAGGGCTTAAGAATGGTGCACTCTGGAGCAGGGCAGAACATGGATTTTTTTTTTCCCCTGTGGAAAATTTCATTGAACTTTTCATCAAAAAATTGAAAATGTGAAAATTGGGAGGGAAATATTTGGTTTTGGCAAATGGAAACTGAATTATTTCAGTTGAAAACTCCCAAAAGCCAAAATATTTGGGGGCTTTTAATTTTCCAATGAAAAATCAAAACTCTTCAGAAAAAGCACAGACTTCCACAAATTAATTAATAAGAAAAAATTAAAAAATCATTCAGTCAAAATCTAATTTTCCATTGAGAAAGGTCTTGATGTACAATTCTCAGCTGGCCCTGCTGCAGGCATCATTACGAATGTGTTGTTTCTTCAGTACCATTGGTGGGCTGGTGCTGTACAGGTAGGTTTCATACAGCACAATCCCTGTCCTGACAATCTGCTGTGGGTTGTATTCTTCACTGGAGTGTTAAACTTCCCAGTGTCTTTTGTTACAGTGTAACCTAGGATTGTCAGTGGCCTTGCCTAGCTGCCCAGTCAGTCTGTCAATGGCAGGCCGTGGGTACACACCGGATCTGCACACTCCACTGAGCTTTCTGAAATCTCTGCCGAGATCAACAGCTCCATCTGCTCCCTCTTCCCCATTCACCATTAGGTGGCTCAGCTACCCTAGATCAAGCATCTTCTTCCCCTCCTCAGTCAGACTCTGGATCATTGTATCTGGTACCTATTGTGCTTTTAGTCTCAGAAAGAGAGTCCCCACACCCAGCCTTTGGGGCTGTCTCATACCAGAACCTAAAGTCCACACCCCCAACTCTGAGGAAGGTCAGATTAGGACCCACACCTGGAGCTAAATCTCATGGCCCATCTCCAGTTGCTCTGTCCCAGTCCAGCATCTCCCTTTCCCCTGGTCCTCTCTTTCGCTGATCAGCCACAGCCACCTTAGTGTTTAGAAATGGGAGCCGGTTTGGAGTCGTTAAACCAAGAGGGGATGTCTCTTTCCACCAGATGTGCTCTAGCTCAGCTAGAAGTGAGCAGCTCAAATCAGGGATCCCTGGGGGAGGCTCTCAGGCCTGGGCTATGTAGATGTTCTGACTAGATGGTCACATTGGTCCCTTCTGGCCTTTAAATAAACTCCCCTGAAAACCTCATGAGAACAGACTAAAGCGGGGGGTAGGGGAGGCAGGTTAATGTGTGAGGACAAAAATAACATTGTGTGAGCATCTTATTTAATCCCACATCTCAGCGTATGATACACCCCCACCTCGCTGGGCTGCTAACTCAGTCAGGCCGGGGAGAGCTAGCTCAGGCTAGGCATGAGAAGATGCTCAGGGTGCTGTCAGCTCGTCCTGTGGTTCCCTCCCTCTGCAGCTGCACAGAGCAGCTGGGCTGTGTGTGCAGATAGTTGAGGAGCAGGAGCCCCCAGCTCACAGCAGTGACTATCCTCTCTCTTCCTTCTTCTGAGCAGCAGCCTGTCGCTCTCTAGTCCTGCAGCATCTGGCTCCATCCATGGGGCTGGAGAGATGGGTCTAATTCTGCCCAGGCTGCCCTGAGGTTTGGGCCAGGAGAAGGGAAGCAGGACCTAGCTCAGAAACAAAAGAGGGTGGGACCTACTGTGAGATAAATTGAACCATCTGCAGCAGATTTACCAGCTTGTGTAACTCTCATGCTTTCCATATTTTCCAGTCCCATTCAGGCTCTTTTCCTCTTTGGGTGAAAAAGCCCAGGGTCATTGGCTTCAGGCAGTTATGACTCTGGTTATTGTCATCCAGGCCATTGGGAGGAATGGGGGCTGCAGGGAGGAAGTACAATCTTGTGGCTAGAGCAGTGGACCATGAGCCCTTGGTTCAATCCCTCACTCACATGTGAACTCCTGTATGTCCTGGGCTCAGTCACTTGGGCTTGCTCTGTGCCTCAGTTTCCCCATCTGTGAAATGAGGTGAGCTTCAGAAGTGTCTGAGGATAAACCCATTAATAATTGTGAAAGGCTCAGATACTCCACTGACAGGGGATGTACAGGGAGAGCATTGATGGGAAGGGCTGTTCATCCCAGGGCTTCTCCATACACAGAGAATTTTACAACTATAGCTTTTTCTGGTATACCTCCCACGGGGTCAGAGTCTTTGTCAGGTTTAGTCACAGATTCTAAGATCAGAAAGGACCACTGGGATCCTGTATAACATAAGACAGAGAACTGCCCCCCCAAATAAGTCCTGTTTGAATTAGAGCATCTCTTTGAGAAAAACATCCATGCTTGATTTAAAAATTGCCAGTGATGGGCAAGCCACCACAAACCCGTAGTAAGTTTTTCCCATGGTAAATTATCCTCACTGTTAAAAATGTACACCTTATAGTTTGTATTGCTTTCAAAACAAGATAAAGTAAACCAGAAAAGGGCTCTCTTATACCAGAACATGAATATGCACAGGAACTTATATTGGTGTAAATGGAGAGGTATAATTCACCCCTTAGCTGATACGAGATACTTTCCCATGAAGTACCATAGCGGTAAGGACTGAGTTTCATGGGCAGGTGCTGGGTCAAGTCCATCTGCTTTGGGAACATGTCAGGGTGCCCACAGCTTTCACACAGCTGCCTCTATTGCCTCAGCAGGAAATGACAAATGTTCACCCTGCAGGGAAGTTTGAGGCAGCTGAGAACTGGACTGGCCGCTCAGCATCCGCGCAGTGTGGTTGTGCCAGAGGAGCTTTATCACAAAATCCCCATCACAACTCGCACCCATTGCCCTTGATTGCAGTCTCATCCGAGGGCCAGAGCTAGAATGGGTCGTGGGGACGCAGCCCCTCGTACTCCTACAGCTGGTCTCAAAGACAGATTCTGCACATGAGCAATTGGCACAAGCACTTCTGGTCACACCGTCCAAAATGGTCGATAATTTGGGAGCCCAGCGTGAGACAGCTTAAGGAGTGACAGACAGACTGCGTTGAGCCCCCACCTGCTGGAAATCAGCCCCTTTAAGATGGCCCCAAATTCACTAATCGTTTTAGGAAGTCTTGGTCTTTCTGCTTAACCATGTGATAAATCAAGCATGGTATTTAAAAACATCCCCATATACATGCTTTGTGTGTGTGTGTGCGTGTGTCTCTCTCTCTATCCCCATACATAGCCATCTATCTATATATCGATCTATCAATCAATAGCTCTCTCTATCACAGGCTCTATGCAGATGACTCCTTCAAGTCTTTGTTAAATCACTAGCCTAGAGAGGAGCCCTGATCATTTCTTCCCCGTGTGGAGCTGTTTGCTCCTTTCAGGGTCTGTGTGAATGAGGCAGCTGCAGGATATGTGCAGCGGGAGCATTTCTTTATGCACATGTTCTTGCTTCACATATCAGCTGTGTTGGAAGCTCTGCTGGGGATGCAGGGATTGAGTTCCTCTTCTTCACATCCTGCTATGTGCTGTGCATGGTCCTGTCATCAACCTCCCCTTCACCCACCCATGGTGGAGACTTTCCCTGTTCCTGGTTCCAGTCTGGGTTGGGGTCACTCCAAGTGAAAGCTCCTGAGCCATTTCTCTGTCACAAGAGAACCGACCCGCTTACACAGTGGCCTGATCCCAAGGCCAGTGAGGTCAGTGGAGTCTTTCCATAGACACCAAGGAGCTTTGCATCAGACCCTTTCTGGGCAGCATTGTCTGAGCTACAAGCAGGGCCCAGCTGCCATCCAAGGGTGCCAGCAGCTCAGCCTGACCCACAGCCCTGGGGGTCACTCTGGACGGAGCCACCACAATGCAGTAATCTCCAAAGTGAGAGTTTTTGTCCAAATATTTTCATTATTTCCAAAGTTTTCATTTTTTCAAAGAAAAGATTAAAACTGTTTGGCGGGGTGAGTTGTAAAAATAAAACTGGAAAATGAAAAGAAAAAAATGAAAATTTACATAAAAAAACTTTTTTGGATAATTTTTTATAAAGTTTCAGCTTTTGGATTTCCCCTCCCTCCATTTTCACCATTTTGCCACCAAGAAAGGTGGAAAAAACAGCAAATATTTAAAAAAATATTTTTTACAAAAAGTTTTGAAATAATGATATTTTTAAAAAGAGCAAAACATATTTACCTTTTTCACGCTGCTGTTTTCTGGGCACTGCTTATAACAGGTAGTCTCAACCTGTGCTCCACTGACCCTTACCTGAGCTATGCTGATGATCCCTCAAGCATCTGAACTACCCCAAACATCCCCTGTCCAGCTGCTCTGCAGAGCTGACTCCATCCCAGTGGAGAAATGTGCCCAGCCACCACCCCAGGACAATCCTGCATCAATCTGCATCAATGAAAAGTTGCTCTGCAAAACTGCTCTGCCTTGTACTCCTGACAGATTTCCCTCGTGGCCCTCGGATATTTGGCTTCCCGCAGAGGTGGTAATGTCTATTCAAAAGACTCCCTCATGTTTCTTTGGCCTTTTGCTCTGGTTCCTCCACTTGCTTAGTCACACTGATCTGAGCTCCCCACCTCCTCAGAGGTCACTTCTGGAGGCTCTTTCTCAACTGCCTTGTGTTCTTCCCCCCGACCCCGGCAGTGGGGAGGTGATTCGAGAGGGAACCAGGGTAGGAGAAAGGGACCTTCTGCCCGTCTCTCAGCAGGGACAGCAGACTCTTCAGAAACCCAGAATGAGAAGAGAAGGGAAGTCATGGCAGACTCTGTAGAAGTGGCTGGAGCTGGATGTGGAGGATGGGGTGGGTGCAGACTAAGGAGGTGGGGAAGCCAGTGCAGAACTGTGATCGCTGTTCTCTGGCGGTGAAATTCACCTCTGTGCAGGGGGTCCTACACAACCCCATTTATGTCCAACTCAAGCCCAGAGGGTGAATTTCCCCTGGGGGAGCTGGGTCCTTCTCCTCATGGACTGGAGAAAAGAGTGTAGCAAAAGATTCAGACTCATCCAACATCCCAGGCCCCACAATCACCCAGTGACCTTTCACTCTGGCCCAGCTGTGCCTTTAGCCAGGGCTGTCTCGGTCCCTGGGCAGTGAGATGGGACAGGAGGTGTTTCCTCAGTGATATGTTTAGACTCAAACAAGCAAACCAGACCCTTTCAGTTCTCAATTTTGCAGGCCTAAATAGAGACGCTGTGGCCAGGGCAAGGAAAGGGGGCGGTGCAGGGTAGGAAACAGGGAGCAGTGATTAATATCAGACCTGAGGAGAGGACAGAGCAGGTTGGAGAGAGGCTGAAACGTGAGCGCTGAGCGCTGCAGACCTGAGCGCTGAGCGCTGCAGACCTGAGCGCTGCAGACTCCAGGGTGCCTGGGAACAGGAAGAGGAGCTGGGTGGAGACTCCAACCCTGGGGAGCAGAGTGGGGCAGATCAGAGCAGAGAGAGAGAGACCAGAGCTTCCCTTCCGAAGTCAGACAGGGCAGAGGGGGCAGGTGGGAGCAGGGAGCGACTGTGGATTGTCCCCTCCTGATCTCATCAGGAGAAGAAGCTGCTGGGCTGTTTCCATCCTGATCGGTTCCTCCCGGTGCCCCGATGATCCTGTCTCTGTGCCTCTTGCTGCCCGGTGAGTATGCGGGAACCCTGCGCTAAGTCGTAGCAAGTTGGAAGGAAACAAGACTGAGAGCAGCCCCTGGCCTAGACAGCCAGCAACTCCCGTTTAGTGGGAGAGAAATGGGAACCAGTGTAAACACCGAGTGTGAGAGCTGCTGGGCCAGATCGGTGTCGTTCCACTGGAGTCAGGCCGGTTTTCACCAGCTGAGGATCTGGCCCTCTAGAGAGCTGAAGGGAAAGGCGGTTCCCAGCTCAGCCAAGGTCTGCGTGCCATGCCCCAGATCTAACATCTTGCCTGGTTTGCTTCTTTACCAAAACACAAATCAGCAATTTTTTCCTATTAAAGGCAGTTTTTGTCTCTGAAGAGGGACCTCAGAAAAGGGAGAGATTTTATCTCCAGCACTAACCGCACGGCACCTTTCTGTTCCCAGCGCTGAGTTCCAGCAGCCAGGAGATATGTTCAGTACCCGGTGAGTCCATCTGTCTTTCTGTCCCCATTCTACCCAGGGCATTTACCCCTCTGTTTTCAGGCCTCCAGCCACCACCCCTTTGGCTGCTCCCTGCTCACTGTGGTGTCAGCAGCAATGGCCCGGGAAGGTGCGCGGGGCTGTGTGGGATCCGAGCAGGGATCTGACCAACCCCTCCCTGTCCCATTGCCTCTCAGCTCTGGTCTGATAGGGGGCTGGTGTGACACATGGGTGACACATGGGGTGACACATGAGTGACACATGGCTGGGGTGAAACATGGGTCCACAACCCATCCCACCCTCAGGTCACTAGCTCTGGTAAGCAGAGAACACCATAGCTCTGGCCCCAAGGGATTTACCTTCCCATGGCATCAGCTCCCAGCCCTTCATGGCCGCAGGTTTCTCCCATGCAGCTCACCCCCACATGGACTCAGCCTGCACCTTGTCCATAAATGTCAGCCGCACCGCTAATAGTCAGCAGGTGGAATTCGAAAGGGTACGGCCAGAAGGGACCATTTTATAAACCAGGCTGAGCTCCCATATGACCCGGGCCAGGAAGCCGCACCCAGTGAGCCTGCACCCAGTGCAGCAGGGGCTGGCTGAGTTGCTTCTTTGCTGGCTGCCTGGGCAAGGCAGCAGCAAGGGGTGGGGCAGAAAGCCAAAGCGCCACCACACGGGACTGAAGCCAAAGCCTGATCAACTTAGCTTTGTGGTGCTCTCTTTGGTGTGGGGCCCTGGGCAAATGCCCGGCTTGCTACCCCCAGGGGCGGCTCTAGGGATTTTGCCACCCCAAGCACGGCAGGCAGGCTGCCTCTGGCGGTTTGCCTGCGGAGGGTCCGCTGGTCCTGCGGCTTCGGCGGACCCTCTGCAGGCAAACCGCCGGAGGCAGCCTGCCTGCCGCCCTCGTGGCGCCGGCAGAGCGCCCCCCCGCGGCTTGCCGCCCCAAGCACGTGCTTGGCATGCTGGGGCCTGGAGCCATCCCTGGCTACCCCCTAACTCTGGCCCTGGCTTTTATATACAGAAAAACAGTTTTCGTGGTACAGCTGGGTCATGGAGTTTTTATAGCATGTTGTGGGATGGAGCAGGGGCTCAGAAAGAAGAAGGTTGAGAACCTCTGCCCTAGACAGCCCTCAATGGCCAGAGGCCGGTCTTGATGAGGGGTCGCCTCTCTCCCAGCCGTACTGCTCCAGCTATGTCAGCCGGGTGCCCACGTCAGGGCCCTTTGTTCTAGGAGAGTGTGCAGTGCCAGACAATTGGAGCCCAGCCCACTGAGCCTCCAAGCCCTTCCACAACCCAAATGATCCCACTTAATGAAGCTTCCAGTCACCAGAGAGAGTTCATCTCCCCATCTGCTCAGTTGAGCTGTAATCAGACCCTCCAACCACGATGTGGCACAGACCCACCTGCCATTTGCATCCTGTCCCACCAACAGTGCTGGGCGCCACCAACGCCCCACTGATAGTGCTGACCCATTCCCCTTCCCAGGCACTCTCCGTGGCCCCATCCTCTACCTGAGCCAGACGTCTGCCCAGCCAGGGGACTCCATGCGGCTCCAGTGCTCCGTGCTGTCCCAGCTCCTGGCCACCCGCATCATCTTCTGCAAGGACGGGGAGGAGGTTTCATCCCAGCGGGGTTCAGAGGAGAAGGTCACCTACAACTATGACCATGTGGTGTCCAGGAACAGTTCTGGGAGTTACTCCTGCGGGTACGAGATCAAGGACAGCGATAACCACGTGATCAGATTCCAGCTCAACCCTGCCCAGCAACTCAGCATCACAGGCAAGTGGGGGTGATGGCAGAGTGAGAATGACAATTAAATAATAATCCCTGGAAATCCAAATGCTGAATTTCATCAAAATCTGAAAAAAAAATTATCACAAAACATCTTTTTTCAAAATTTGACACAGGGAACCCCCCCCCCACTCCACCCCCATTTTAACCCATCTCAGCTCAGACAGCTCAACACAGGCAGGTGGGGTCAGGGACATCATAGAAATGTCTGGCTGGAAGGGACCTCAAGATGTCATCAAGTCCAGCCCCCTGCACTGAGACAGGACCAAGTGAAACTGGACCATCCCTGCCAGGAGTTTGTCCAATCTGTTTTGAAAAACCTCCAATGACAGGTATTCCACAACCTCCCTTGGAAGCCTATTCCAGAGCTTCACTAGCCCTATAGTTAGAAAGTTTTTTCTACTGTCTAACCCAGGGGTCGGCAACCTTTCAGAAGTGGTGTGCCAAGTCTTCATTTATTCACGCTGATTTAAGGTTTCGTGTGCCAGTAATAGATTTTAACATTTTTAGAAGGTCTCTTTCTAGAAATCTAGAATATATAACTAAACTATTGTTGTATGTTAAGTAAATAAGGTTTTTAAAATGTTTAAGAAGCTTCATTTAAAATTAAATTAAAATGCAGAGCCCCCTGGACCGGTGGCCAGGACCCAGGCAGTGTGAGTGCCACTGAAAATCAGCTAGTGTGCCAAAGGCGGCACGTGTGCCATAGTTTGCCTACCTCTGGTCTAACCTAATCCTCCCTTGCTGCAGATTAAGCCCATTATTGCTTCTCTTACTTTCAGTAGGCACTGAGAACAATTCATCACCGTCCAGCAAGTTAAAAAAGGATGGATTGGAAGAATAGACTATAAGGTGGATAGAAAGCTGGCTAGATTGTTGGGCTCAGTGGGTAGTGATCAACAGCTCGATCAACGGTATCAAGCAGCGTGCCCCAGGGGTCGGTCCTGGGGCCGGTTTTGTTCAACTTCTTTATTAATGATCTGGATAACGGAATAGATTTCACCCTCAGCAAATTTGTGGATGACACTAAGCTGGGGGAGAGGTAGATAAGCTGGAGGGTAGGGCTAGGATCCAGAGTGACCTAGACACATTGGAGGATTGGATCAAAAGAAATCTGATGAGGTTAAACAAGGACAAGTGCAGAGACCTGCACTTAGGACGGAAGAATCCCATGCACCACTACAGGCTTGGGATCGACTGGCTAAGCAGCAGTTCTGCAGAAAAGGACCTGGGTATTACAGTGGATAAGAAGCTGGATATGAGTCAGCAGTGTGCCCTTGTTGCCAAGAAGGCTAATGGCATATTGGGCTGCATTAGTAGGAGCATTGCCAGCAGATCGAGGGAAGTGATTATTCCCCTCTATTCGGCACTAGTGAGGCCACATCTGGAGTGTTGCATCCAGTTTTGGGCCCCCCACTACAGAAAGGATGTGGACAAATTGGAGAGATTCCAGCGGAGGGCAACAAAAATGATCAGGGGGCTGGGGCACATGACTTATGAGGAGCAGCTGAGGGAACTGGACTTGTTTAGTCTGCAGAAGAGAAGAGTGATGGGGGATTTGAGAGCAGCCTTCAACTACCTGAAGGAGGGTTCCAAAGAGGATGGAGCTCAGCTGATCTCAGTGGTGTGCTCAGAACAAGGAGCAATGGTCTCAAGTTGCAGTGGGGGAGATCTAGATTGGATATGAGGAAACATTATTTCACTAGGAGGGTGGTGAAGCACTGGGTTACCTAGGGAAGTGGTGGAATCACCACAGTTAGAGGTTTTTAAGGTCAGGCTTGACAAAGCCCTGGCTGGGATGATTTAGTTGGTGTTGGTCCTGCTTTGAGCAGCGGGCTGGACTAGATGACCTACTGAGGTCTCTTCAAACCCTAATCTTCTATGATTCGATGATTCTTTATAAGAGACCATAACATATTTGGAGACCGTTATCAGATCCCCACTCAGGCTTCTTTTCTCAAGATTAAACAGTCCCAGCTTTTTAACCTTTCCTCCTAGGTCAGGTTTTCTAAACCTTTGATCATTTTTGTTGCTCTCCTCTGGACTTTCTCCAATTTGTCCACATCTTTCCTAAAGTGTCACACGCAGAACTGGACACTGTACTTCAGCTGAGGCCTCATCGGTGCCAAGCAGAGCGGGCCAATGACCTCCCATGTCTTACATACAATGTTAGCCCTTTTCACAACTACGTCCCATTGCTGACTTGTTGCCCTGGAATTTGACATTCCTGCATGTATCCCAGAACTTGACAGCGCTGCAGTCAGTCATTTTATATGTGTAGCCACTGTTGGCTGAAAACCAAACATCACATAGCTGGCAATAATGTGAGACAAGGGAAGACTTGCAGTTTGTTAATCAGAATGGGAGGATGGGATAGAAAGTTGCAGAGGAAAGTAAGTGAATAGCAAGCTTGGTTTTAAATGCCTCCGATATATTGTTGTTATGGCTAAAAATACTAGAAATGTTTTGAGATGATGAGCAGCGTGTTGAAATTAGGACAATTGCTGACTCAGTAGAGGTCATTATGCTGACCCACTAGGAGTCAGTGCTGGTTATGTGCTTTGTTAGAGTAACAGTAAATACCCGAAGAAACTTTTCTCAGGACAAGGAGCTGACATCTAAACTCCCCATCAGCTGGATAGAAAGAGGGCCCCTGGAAGTCCGGCTGGTGATTACTCAAAACCATCTGAGACTGTGGGTAACTATGTCTGGGATGTCCTAAGCCTATTGCGTATGGGTGTGTGTTAAAATCTAAACAATTGTAATTTTAGATAAGAGCATGCTTACTTGTATAAATCATTTCTCAGATGGAAATTGCTGTGAAACAGTTAGCTTACCACTATTTTAGGTTCTGAAAACCCCAAGTAACAGACTCAGATTCAGTTTGTGATCCACTCTAACCCCAGGCCCCTTTCAGCAGCACGGCCACCAGCCAGGTATTGCCCATGGTGTAGCTGCATGAGGGCAGCATATGGGCCTGGAGTGGGGCCATGCTCTGCTCTGATCTCTTGTGTATTTGTTGCCTAGATGGTGACTCCAGCGGTGATGTCGGTGGTTCCTCCCCACAAGGTAAATTATTCTGAAGCATTTCTTTATTCTGGGGGCTCTATTTGGAGAAAGGCGGGTCCTGAGCTGGGCAACCCGCAGTCTGAGTGTGAACGCCATGACAATGGATGTATAGGAAACACAATAGGGTGATAGGCTCGTCCAATGCAGCACTCTCTCTCCCTGCATCTCTCTCAGGCTTTAACCAGCATTGCTGAGCTGGGCTGCATCTTTGCAGTGCAGGAAACTGGCTCTTTCAAAGGGGGAATCCCAAACCCTTCTGATGGGCAAGTTTCATCTAGAGTTCACTGACCCACTCTGCTAAACTGGCATTAAGTGAATTATTTCCTCCTGTTCACTCACTGTATTTGTTGTTGCTCTGGCAGGAGGTACCAGATGCACCGTCACACCAGGACTCACAAGTTCTTCTCTCTGGGTAATTAGTTGTTTACGCTCTATGCTCCAGTCCTGGAACAGAGGTGTCACACTCAGCATGTGGGCAAACTCCTCTTTCAGGAATCTCAGACCAGCACCAGTGCCTGGTTCCCTGGCAGCAACCAAGCCCCAGGAATGGACCTTAGCAGAGCCCAAACCTGGCTGTTTGTCCCCAAAGCGTCTGCACCAGCAAACCAACACCTAAACTGTATATCTACAAAGACTGTGTGTACAGCTCCCATGGCAAGGAGAAGATGGTGTCAGACTTTGGGTAACAGCACCATCTAGTGACTCCAGCCAGAGCGATACTAATGATATCTGTAAAAAGCGACAGAGTTCTGTGGCACCTTATAGGCTAACAGATGTATTGGAGCATAAGCTTTCATGGGTGATACCTGCCTCTGGAAATTTCCACCAATATGTCTGCTAGTCTATAAGGTGCAACAGGACTCTTTGTTGCTTTTTACAGATTCAGACTAACATGGCTGCCCCTCTGATACTTGACACTTATGTTATCTGTGCCTCAAAAGCTAGTGGGAACACAGCATTTTGGTCCTGCAAGAAATACTGACCTTTCAAATTTTATTTTCATCCTGAATGAGGATGAAAAGTCAAAATTTCAGATTTTTCATGGAACAGAAGAAACTCAGCACATTTTGATTCAGAAACATCAAAGCGCTTTGTCAATAGGTTTTCATTTTGAAGAAACAGAACTTTCTGATGGAAAACTGTTCCATTAAATAATTTTGGACGAGCTCTGCACAAGTCTCTGCATGCCATACAGATCTCAGTCCCATTAGGTCACTTTCTATAGAACTCAGTCAGCTCAAGCCAGTGGGGACTTGCCGGTGGCTGCTTGGAGAGGCCATTCACATTGAGGTTCTTTCCTAGGGCCGGATATAAAGTTCTTGTTGGGAATTACAATCCCTGCCATCGTGGTTCTGGCTGTGGTACTTTATCTTCTGGGAAAGAAAGGTGGGTATGACAATGAGGCCAAACCGTATTATCAAAAGTAGACAGATGTGGCAGAGACAACCCTGCAGCGTGTCTGGAACTGGGAAGAGAGATGATCAAAGACACAATGAAACTTATCATTTGTTTTTGGGAAGCTGGCTGGAGAGAGAGATCAAAGAGATCATAGAATATCAGAGTTGGAAGGGACCTCAGAAGGTCATCTAGTCCAACTCCCTGCTCAAATCAGGACCAATTCCCAACTAAATCATCCCAGCCAGGGCTTTGTCAAGCCTGACCTTAAAAACCTCTAAAGAAGGACATTCCATTACCACCGTAGGTAACCCATTCCAGTGCTTCACCACCCTCCTAGTAGCCCTTGTCAGGGATCAGAGCCCCACTGCATCCACTGCTGCACAGATTAGTAATAAAGAGGGCAGTGCCTGCCCCATACATGGTCACATCTAAGACTCAGCCAGGGGTGTGTGTCTGGATGGAATATCAACACACAGATAACTAAGGCTGCAGTTCATGAAGGAATCCCCAAGTCAGGAAGGGCTCCTAAGTATGTTTCTGTGTGTAAGTACTTTCCTGAATCAGGGCCTAACAGCTCTGAAAATAGAGCTCTGGACACAGCTCTGTCCTGCCAACCTTTCCTCACACAGTGTCCCCACCTCAAGCTTTCACAGCACTCGAGTCACCCCAACAATCTCGAGACTGGCTTAAAACTCATGGGATTTCCAACAAGTCATCAAAGTGGGTTCTTTGTATCTTCCTGTGGGATTTGATCTTTGTGGGGTCTCTCAGATCACATTTTGAGGCTTTTCTCTCCAGCCATGAGGGCTATAAATTTACATATATTTTTTTTAATGAAAGCCGAGTTTCTCACTGAACCCCCTGACTGGGGCTTTATGTAGAACAAATGCTGTGAGACTGGCACTAAAATGGTCAGACTTGGCCTCACCACTCCCGGGGGCAGTCACTGGGGCTGGTGGAGGAGAGCGCTGGGCTGGGCTGTGGGGATGGGGCTCTGCATCAATACGATGATGAATTTGGGCCACGTCATTCAGTTTCTCTCTCTCTCTCTCTCTCTCCCCCCACGAGGAAACATGTCCGTGTCTGATATCACATTGTTTCTCTGCCTTCCAGTCATGTCTCTACCAAGGGATCAAAGGTAGGAGGAGATTATTCCCTCTCCTGTCTTGTTTCCATTCTGGGTCCTTTCTCTCGGCCTCACTGAAGGACCAGCTTGGCCACTCCAGCCTCACAGTGGAGCTCAGCTCTCCGGCTGTGGGGAGCGGGGGTCCAAAAAAGAGTCACCGTGGCTAAACAACAAAGTAAAAGAAGCAGTGAGAGGCAAAAAGTATCCTTTAAAAAGTGGAAGTGAAATCCTAGTGAGGAAAGTAGAAGGGAGCATGAACACTGGCAAATGAAGTGTAAAAATACAATTAGGAAGGCCAAAAAAGAATTTGAGGAACAGTTAGCCAAAGACTCAAAAAGTAATAGCACATTTTTTTTAAGTACATCAGAAGCAGGAAGCCTGCTAACCAACCAGTGGACCACTGGATGATCAAGGTGGTAAAGGAGCACTCAAGGATGATAAGGCCATTACGGAGAACCTAAATGAATTATTTGCATTGGTCTTCATGGCTGAGTATGTGAGGGAGATTCCCAAACCGGAGCCATTCTTTTTAGGTGACAGATCTGAGGAACTGTCCCAGATTGAGGTGTCATTAGGGGAGGTTTTGGAACAAACTGATAAATTAAACAGCAATAAATTGCCAGAACCAGATGGTATTCACTCAAGAGTTCTGAAGGAACTCAAATATGAATTTGCAGAACTACCAACTGTGGTAGTTAAATCAGCTTCTGTACCAGATGCATCCAAAGAAGTGGGCTATAGCCCACGAAAGCATATGCTCAAATAAATTTGTTAGTCTCTAAGGTACCATAAGTACTCCTGTTCTCTTTGTACCAGATGACTGGAGGATACCTAATGTGATGCCAATTTTTAAAAAGAGCTCCAGAGGTGATCCTGGCAATTACAGGCCTGTAAGCCTGACTTCAGTACTGGGCAAACTAGCTGAAACTATAATAAAGAACAATATTGTTAGACATATAGATGAACATAATTTGTTGAAGAAGAGTCAAGATGGTTTTATTAAAGAGAAATCATGCCTCACCAATCTACTAGAATTCTTTGAGGGGGGTCAACAAGCATGTGGACCAAGGAGATCCAGTGGATATACTGTACTTAGATTTTCAAAAAGCCTTTGACAAGGTCCCTCACCAAAGGCTCTTATGCAAAGTAAGCTGCCATGCAATAAGAGGGAAGGTACTCTAGTGGATTGGTAACTGGTTAAAAGGTAGGAAACAAAGGGTAGATATAAATGGTCAGTTCTCAGAATGGAGAGTGGTTAATAGTGATGTCCCCAGGGGTCTGTTCTGGAACCAGTCCTATTCAACATATTCATAAATTATCTGGAAAAAGGGGTAAACAGTGAGGTGGCAAAATTTGCAGATGATACAAAATTACTAAAGATAATTAAGACCCAGGCAGACTGCGAAGAGCTACAAAAGGATCTGTCAAAACTGAGTGACGAGGCAACAAAATAGCAGATGAAATTTAATGTTGATAAATGCAAAGTAACGCACATTGGAAAGCATAATCCAAGCTATACAGATAAAATGATGGGATCTAAATTAGCTGTTACCACTCAAGAAAGAGATCTTGGAGCCATTGTGGACAGTTTTCTGAAAACATCCACTCAATGTGCAGTGGCACTCAAAAAAAAAAAAAAAAGGAACAGAGTGCTGGGAATAATTAAGAAAGGGATGATAATAGGACAGAAAATATCATGGTGCCCATATCTTGAATACTGTGTGCAGATGTGGTCACCCCATCTCAAAAAAGATATATTGGAATTGGAAAAGGTTCAGAAAAGGGCAACAAAAATGATTAGGGGTATGGAACAGCTTCCGTATGAGGAGAGATTAATAAGACTGGGACTTTTCAGCTTAGAAAAGAGATGGCTAAGGGGAGATATGACTGAGGTCTATAAAATCATGACCGGTGTAGAGAAAGTATTGTTTACTACTTCTCATAACACAAGAACTATTGGTCACCAAATGAAATTAGTAGGCAGCAGGTTTAAAACAAATAAAAGGAAGTATTTCTTCTCACACAGTCAACCTGTGGAACTCCTTGCCAAAGGATGTTGTGAAGGCCAAGGCTATAATAGGGTTCAAAAAAGAACTAGATAAATTCATAGAGGAAAGGTCCATCAATGGCTATTAGCCAGGATGGGCAGGAATGGTGTCCCTAGCCTCTGTTTGCCAGAATCTGGGAATGAGAGACAGGGGGTGGATCACTTTATGATTACCTGTTCTGTTCATTACCTCTGGGGCATATGGCCATTGTTGGAAGACAGGATACTGGGCTAGATGGACCTTTGGTCTGACCCAGTAGGGCCATTCTTATGTTCTTATGTTTATTCTGGAGGAAGTTTTGAAAAGGCCAGGGCAGAATGAACTTCCTGGTCGGGATGGGATCTGGGGATTAGGAGGAGACACTTTAAGGAAGGGGTATGCCAAAGCAGCATGTTCCCATCGAATTCACCGGCACCAGAGCGACTTCATTTGAAAATCACCCCCGGGGGTTTCAAAGACTGAAGGTGACCCTGTTTTACACTCAGGGTGTGTTGGGGCTGGTTGGCCACAAAGTGGCACTGAGTGACCCAGCCAGCTCCCTTGAACTGGGTCTCTTCTTTGGGGCAGGGCTGGGAGTGGCCAGGCCTGGCTGGGCGCCAACGGTCTCCAGTCCATCCAGCTGTTGTGACTAACACCCAATGTTAGCTCCATCAGCTGCAGAGGGTTTAGTGCAAGGTTCAGCACGTTCACACACAGACGTGCCCTAAAACACCCACAGATGGTTCCCTCACAGCGGCCCGTGATTTCGTTGCGGGTCTGTTCATGGGGCAGCCGTAGCGCTCCCCTGCCTGATGGCGAGAACCAGGCAGCAGGAACACCCGTGGAGATTCAGTGCACACCATATGTGTGAACAACGCGCTGTGCAGAGGGGGCTCTGAGCTGATCGCTTCTGCAGCACAGACCAGCGGGACCAACTCATTGGCTGCCCTCAGTGTCAGGGGAGTTGCTGAGTGCTGCTGGTTCACTGTCTGCTCACCACCCTGTCAGGGGGTTCTCAGGGACCCCTTCCCCACCCTTCACACACACAAACTCTGCAGGGACCCCAAAGAGAATGTCTAAGGGTTGCTCCCAGTTGCTCTTGTGCCAGCATCTGCCATTCAGGGCTCCCCCCGACTCCTGCTCCCTTTCCCCTCTATTCCTTCTGCAGCCAGCCGCCCTTCTGAGGGCCACAGCACCCATACACTGGTTCCAGGGCCAGCTCTAGGCACCAGCATTCCAAGCTGATGCTTGGGGCAGCAGTCTGCAAGGGGCGGCAGTCCCTGTTGTTCTGCCCCCAAGCTATGTTTAGCTGTCCGCGGCGGCTTCAGCTAAACATAGAAGCTGCCGCCGAATTGCTGCAGCCAGAGAAAAGCACCTGCCGCCCTAAGGGGACAGGGACTGCCCTAGCTGACTGTGGTGGCAATTCGGCACGCTGCTTGGGGCAGCGAAAACTGTAGAGCTGGCCCTGACTGGTTCTAAACCTGCCTGCCCCATGCTGGCCTCACTGCTACGTAGCTGGGAGCATATTCATGAGCTGCACATTGCTCCAAGAGGGATTCCAGGAAATCTACATGGTCCCGACCCAGACAGACATGATAAGGGGAGAAGCCAGCCCTGGGGGTGGGACAGAGAGTTCCCAGGTGGGAGATGAGGCAATCCATGGGGTGACCAGCTGGACACAGAGAAGGAAAGGCGCATGGGGAGACTAGAGGCAGTTTCCAGACTATGCCAGTGTCCAACCCAGCCTGGGTCCCCAGTGCAGCAACTCTGCCAATAAAACTTGTGGGGGTAATGGGGACATGACACATGGACTCTCAGTACTGGGAGCCCCCACTCCAACTTCCAGCAGGGTATGTTCCCTGCCTTCCTCCAGTGCCCCCCACCTGTAGGGCTCCTTAGCTGCCTCTCTTCAAATATTCCTTTCCTCCTTCTTCCTGCCTTATGACCAGTCTCTCTCTACAAACACTCCCACCCTGCTCTCCTCGGACATGGGAGCTGGTTAGCAGACTAGGCCAGAAGTGGGGCTCTGAGGCTGTATTTCCACAATATGCAAATACATTAAAGTCGAATCTTAACAATGCATGTTCAGCCTTTCTGCACTGAGGAGACCTGGGCTAAAAATCCAGTTTTATTTGGGTGAAAAAATTTCAAATAAACAATTTTCGGACTAAAAATTTCTAAGTGAAACAAAACAAAAGTGTCCATTCAAAAGAAAACAAAATGAATATTTTGTTTTAAGATTTTTTTCATTGAAAATTTCATTGGATTTAATAGTTTGGCCAAACATTTTATTTTGGTTAAACTATTGTTCATGAAAAAAAAATCTGTTGAAAAATGACACCCAGTTCTAACTTTGTGAAAATGACCAGGTTCTCTTCTGTCCTAAAGTATCAGGAATTTTCAGTTCCTCGCCCCCCCCCCTCTCCTCCCAATCTTAACTCCATGCTGACCTAGTGGGGTTTTGGTTAGTTGGTTCTGTGCCATTTTGCTGAAGTAGAACAGGACGTTCAAGTCTCATCTTTATTAGATGTTCCCTCTGTAAATGGTAAAGCCACCATGTTCCCTGATTATCCAGAAGTTGGATTTGCTGCCTTTCCACTGAGTGTGAGCTGACTGGAGATGTAAGGTCCTAGTAGGAAAACAAGCCATAGGAAGAAATCTCCTCACAGCTGGACCTCTGAAAACAGACTCAGTGTCACCAAGGTGACAGAGAGAGAGCACACGGTGTCACTGATACCCCCTGTCCTTATTACTCCCCACAGAGAACGAATCCAGCATGACACCAGCAACTCTGCTGAAGATCATATTCAATGTAAGAGTTTTTGTAGAGTATCAGGGTTACCAGGGTTGGGGGAGAAATGTGGGGACTGGGGGAAAATCTGTTAATTGGTGGGGGATGGACAGATCCCACTGTCTGATCAGACTGTCTGGCCAAGAGTTACAACAACAAATTGCCTGGGATCAAACTGAATTATGAGAAAGAGATCTCAGGATGCCAGGGCTCGTGCAGCTGAGTCCCTCCGGTTCCTTTGTTCCACCCTTTGCCTGTAATCCCCAGTCCTGTGTTGCCATGGCTTAGGGGACTGAGCCAAAGTGTTACCATTTCCAGTCCTTCATGGAAAGGGCACATCCCGGGGAAAGCTCCCAATGGAAAGTGTTCCACCGCCTTCCCTGAGAGCTGGGTGCAAGAGTGCCTCATGGGAGCTGTAGTCCAGGTGTCTACTGCTCCTGGTCTCCTCTTTGAGCCAGGCTCTCTGACTCTCCCATGATGCACCACTTTCTCCCTTTTTGGTGACTGGAACTAATACATCGTGGGAGTCCCTGGTTGCAGTGCATCATGGGAGATGAAGCCCAGCGATCCAACCCTCCTGCAGGGGACAATATGAGCACACTGCAACTGAACTACAAGTCCCATGTGGCACCATGGTGGTATTTTGAATCAGAATATTTCTAGATTTTGCCAAAATATTTCAGTTTTGAGGAACTTCTTTTTTTAACAAAATCTTGAAATTTTCTGCTGAAAGCCGACTCTGTTTGTGACTAAATAACTCTGTCAAAAACCCAGACAGACCGTTTACTGAACATCTTCAACAGCCATGTTAAATACTCTCTTCTGGTATCCCCAGCAACTCTGCTCAGGATCAAGCTCCATTATGCTCAGTGCTGCCTATGGGGGAGCCCTGGCTGGGAGAAAGGTGGGAGCTGGGGGGGTTATAATTCGTGCCCAGCAAAGTGCCTTCCCTTAGAGGCATTTACACCCAAATGACCATGTGTAACTGTCATTCTCTCCCCAGACACCTCCGTGAATTGGTTGAGAAGCTCCAGGGTGAGTCACAGCTTTTAATAATGACAAAGCGTAGTGATAGAAAAGAGCGATTCGTTTGCCTATTCCAGCTCAGCAGTGACCCATAGGCTTGAAACATGGATTTACTCAGGATTCCCAGGGTTCAGATTGTGTCTGTTACCTTGGTCTCACTTCTGCTACCTCCCTCTACCCAGGAGCAGGTAGCTGACTCCCACATCTGCTGTTAGCCTTGCTAGTCAGACCCTGCCCCCTCAGACACACAGACCCACATCCAGGCAAGAGGAAAACATCCTTCCCAAACTCCACACCACAGCGATAGGGAAGAATCCCCTACAGCTTGAAAATCTATCCGGATACAGAGGGGCTTTCCCCACCAGCCTCTGCAGTCAGACAAACAACCAAATCCCCCAGGCAAGTTTGAAAACCTCCTTTGAAATATTACCCAAGTGGGAATCAGCTCTAGTGAGAAGCCCCAGCACCACTCACTGCTAACCTTGTGCCTCACTGGGAAGGAAGACAGGCAATGGGTGAAATCCTGGGAGTTTCATATTGACATCAATGAGGCAGGATTTCCCCCAATGGGTTTGCATGCAATGTAGGTGTCAGTGGGGTGTGCATGATCTCACACTGCTAACAGCAGCTGTGCGGTGTTGTACACGCCATGGGTATCATGGTAGTTGCAGGGAAAGCTGCTAACACAGAGCTTCCTTCCCCCAATTGCTTCCTCGTGATAATTATTTGTCCAAACTCCAGTTGATATTGGCAATGAACAATAACCTTAAATTTTTATTTCTCATCCTCTAAAGCAGTGGTCTCCAAACCTTTTTAATCGTGCACCCCTATCAGTAAAAAATTTTTGAGCACGCACCCCCCGCCACACCGGAACAAAACAAAATTAAAAAAAACGAAGAAGCTTGGACTCCTGCCCAAACTGCCAAAGCAAAAAAAAAAAAAACACTCTTCCTGCCACGCACCCCCCAGGATCCTCTTGCGCCCCCCTGGGATGTGCGCACCCCACTTTGGAGACCACTGCTCTAAAGATCCATAGGAGGAGCTTTGGTCACTGAAGTTCTCTCCTAGTATTTTTTTTTATTATGTAACTAAAATGCTCAGTAAAATCTGAGCATTTAAAGCAATGTCACAAAGGGAGGAAGTGTGTGCTGCTATCATGGAAGCATAGTTGGTCTCCTCGGAGTTAAGGGTAAAGTTAGCATCCTGTTATGAGTCTGATTTTCACACACACACACACACACATAAATCCATTCCAGCAGATATGAAATTTGATAACCACATCTCATCACCAAGGAGATCTTGTCCTGAAAGTTTGGGTCAAAGAACTCAAGTGATCTCAGAGAGATGTCAAGTATCAGAGGGGTAGCCATGTTAGTCTGGATCTGTAAAAGCAGCAAAGAATCCTGTGGCACCTTATAGACTAACAGACGTTTTGCAGCATGAGCTTTCGTGGGTGAATACCCACTTCGTCAGATGCAAGAGAGATGGAGTCTCATTCACTTTCTGCAAATTTTGCTACTATTACTTTGGCTGTTCTTATACTAACAAATGCCAATTTATCCCTTAGGCCTTGTCTACACTACAGGACTATTTCGAATCTACTTAAGTCGAATTTGTGGATTCGACCTTATGAAGTCGAATTTGTGTATCCATACTAAATACACAAATTCGAACTTCTGAGTCCACATTCACGGGGCCAGCGTCGACTTTGGAAGCGGTGCACTGTGGGAAGCTATCCCACAGTTCCCGCACTCCCCGCTGCCCATTGGAATTCTGGTATTTCCCCCCAATGCATGCTGGGGGGAAAAATGTGTCGAGGGTGGTTTTGGGTTAGTGTCGTCATTGAACCGTCAATCACGCCCTCCCTCTCTTCCTTGAAAGCGCCGGCGGGAAATCTGTTCGCGCCCTTGTCTGGTCGGTTACAGCGCGGATGCCACAGCACTGCGAGCATGGAGCCCGCTGTGATCATCGCTGCACTTATGGCCGTTGTCAACTCCTCGCACCTTATCGTCCACCTCTTCCACAGTCAGCTGCTGAGAAACCGGGCGAGGAGGCTCCGGCAGCGCGGTGAGGAGAGTGGCACAGACCTCTCAGAAACCAGGGTACGCCGGGCAGTGGAGATCATGGTGGCAATGGGTCACGTTCATGGTGTGGAACGGCAATTCTGGGCCCGGGAAACAAGCACAGACTGGTGGGACCGCATAGTGCTGCAGGTCTGGGATGACACAGAGTGGCTGCGAAACTTCAGGATGCGTAAGGGCACTTTCCTTGAACTGTGTGACTTGCTGTCCCCTGCCCTGAAGCGCCAGGACACAAGGATGCGAGCAGCCCTGAGTGTGCAGAAGCGAGTGGCCATAGCCCTCTGGAAACTTGCCACGCCAGACAGCTACCGGTCAGTAGCGAACCACTTTGGCGTGGGCAAATCTACCGTGGGGATTGCTGTCATTCAAGTAGCCCACGCAATCGTTGAGCAACTGCTCTCAAAGGTAGTGACTCTCGGAAATGTCCAGGTCATCATAGATGGCTTCGCCGCGATGGGATTCCCAAACTGTGGTGGGGCTATAGATGGGACTCACATCCCTATCCTGGCACCAGCCCACCAGGCCAGCGAGTACATTAACCGAAAGGGCTACTTTTCAATGGTGCTGCAAGCTGTGGTGGACCATAGGGGACGTTTTACCAACATCAACGTCGGGTGGGCGGGCAAGGTTCATGACGCGCGTGTGTTCAGGAACTCTGGTCTGTTTAGACGCCTCCAGGCAGGTACTTTCTTCCCGGACCACAAAATAACGGTTGGGGATGTGCAGATCCCTACAGTGATCCTCGGGGACCCGGCCTACCCGCTAATGCCCTGGCTCATGAAGCCCTATACAGGCGCCTTGGACAGTGAGAAGGAACTCTTCAACTACCGGCTGAGCAAGTGCAGAATGGTGGTGGAGTGTGCTTTCGGACGTCTCAAGGGGAGATGGCGGAGCTTACTGACTCGCTCGGACATCAGCGAAAAGAATATCCCCATAGTTATTGCTGCTTGCTGTGTGCTCCACAATCTCTGTGAGAGCAAGGGCGAGACCTTTTTGGCCGCTTGGGAGGTTGAGGCAAATCGCCTGGCTGCTGTTTACGATCAGCCAGACACCCGTGCCGAGAGAATATCCCAGCGGGAAGCGCTGTGCATCAGGGAGGCTTTGAAAGCGAGTTTCCTCGCAGAGCAGGGTAACCTGTGACTGTCCACTTGATTTTAAGAGAGCCTGATCACAAACCAAGTTTCCCCCACTTCCAAAGGACGTTTTAAAACTAAGGACATGTTTCAGTAATTAATAATAAATCTTTCGTTGACTTTGCATTTCTGTTTCTTGGTTGAAACATGGAAGCATTCTGTGCTGGGTAAGGTGTGCACTGATGTACAGACCGCTTGTCCAAAAGAGGACGGACAGCCTCCTGCTCCTACATAGGTCTGTGGGGTGGGGGACGGTTTACGGTGGTTGTGCATGTAGGGGGAGGGTTGCAGGAATGGGTGGGTTTGCAGGAAGGGGCGAGGGGTGCCGTCTTTGGATAGGGGTTAACATGACGGCTGTGGGTTTGGGCGTTGGAAGGGGTGAGGGGTGTTGGGGAAGGGTGAGTATCTGCCCCTGGATGAGGGCTCTTTTTGGGGCTCAGGGCACCGGGGAGGATCGTGGCTACGGTCCAAGTGCATGTGAAGGGAAGCCTGCCTTTACATTCGGGGATGGCAGGCACCAGGACCCTGGACAAGCATACACATCAAGGAAAGACCCGGGGCAGCATACACCACACAGACTGTCCCTGGTGCCTAGTGACTGCAGGCTGTGTGTGCCCTGCAGTTGACCCTGCACCCAAGTCTGTACCATGGCACTGTGGGCTATGCACTGCAATTACAATTCCCACACACACACACACCCCCACAGAAAGTCTTCTGACACGAGAAACGTGACGGAAACAGTGAGTAACACCAAACCGCTTTTAATAATGTAGTACACAGTGGGGGGTTTAAACTTGGAGTTGGGACTGGTTGATGCTGTAAGGAAAGAGCTTGTACAAATTTACAGCGCGAGAGTTGTCTCGAACATTATCGGTCTGCTGCGGTGCAGGGACAGTTCTCACGGCCCCTACCGCCCCTCCTTCTTGTAACTTTGGGTGAGGGGGGACAGGACTTCTTGGCGTTGGAGGGCGGTTGCAGATGCACTGCAGGGGGGCTCTCTCCTCCTGCCTGCGGTCTTGCAGAACATCTACAAGGCGCCAGAGCGTGTCCGTTTGCTCCCTCATTAGACCAAGCAGCGTTTGAGTCGCCTGCTGGTCTTCCTGCCGCCACCTATCCTCCCGTTCCATGTGTGTGCGATGCTGCTGACACAGGGTCTCCCTCCACTGTCTCTGCTCTGCCGCCTCCGCTCTGGAGCAGGCCATCAGTTCCTGGAACATATCGTCCCTAGTCTTTTTCTTTCGGCGTCTAATCTGAGCCAGCCTCTGCGAGGGGGATGCCGGGGCAGTCCGGGAAGGAGCCGAAGCTGTGTGATGCGAAAAAGTAGGTGATTTCCTTGAACACATACATGTTTGCCAACAGTAAACACAGTCTAGTCAGTTTCAGTTAACAAGACCAAAGAGGGAACCAAGTCTCAGGAGATCTCAGAACTAGTCCGAGATTTCGGAATACGCTCTAATTGGCGGCGCCATTGCACTGGATAGCGCACAAGCGAGGAGAGACAGCTGCATCCCTCTTGCACAAAGTCCTGGTAAGCCTTACAGTACATACTGCTTATCAGTTAGTGGTTAGCTGTGCTCTCCTGCTAAAGGCAATGTGCAAAGCAGAAAGGATGAGCCTTTTGCAGCCCCTCCCGCCAGTGCACGGGAAAGATCACTGTATGCTTTTCCTCTGTGGCCTCCAACACGTGGCTGTTAAGCGAGGGTCATTCTTATGCAAAGTAAAAGTCTGTTAAGCGAGGGTCATTCTTATGCAAAGTAAAAGTCTACCATTCATAATAGTAACAGTACACTAATTCCCCTAATTAGATGCAGCACTTCCAGAACGACATTACCCTGAGGCGTGTCACTCGGACTCAGAGAGAGCGGATGCTAACAGAAGCCCTGCACAGACCAGGACCATACGCTGCCATGCTTGTCGAGGCGATGCTTCCCCTTTACCTTAGGATGGCCTGGCGCGGAAGAGTGTGCTTCCACGGAGCACCCAATAAGGCACCTCTCCCAAAGAACCTCCTGCTGAGGCTTTTCCAGCTGCTCTCTGAGAGCTTTTTTGAACTGTCCCCAGAGGATTATTGCTCGATTCCTATATGTGTAGACCTACTTTTTGTATAGTTTGATATTTAAAAATTTTTATATAGTATTTCTATTTTTTATATACCTGTTTCTTAAAATATAAATGTTTCCCTGTTTGTAGCACTTACCGCCTGATCCTTCCCCTGATTCCGAGTCCGGGTTAACGGGTGGGGATGGTTGGTAGGGGATCTCTGTGAGGGTGATGAAGAGATCCTGGCTGTCAGGGAAAGCGGGAGTGGGTTCGCTGTCGCCTGCGCCGTCCTCAAAAGACCCTTCCTCATCTTCCCCATCGGCGAACATCGAGGAGGAACTGTCCCGGTACACTATTCCGTCCTCGGAGTCCACCGTCACTGGTGGGGCAGTGGTGGCAGACCCACCTAGAATGGCATGCAGTGCCTCGTAGAAGCGGCATGTCTGGGGCTGGGCTCCGGAGCGTCCGTTTGCCGCTCTGACTTTTTGATACCCTTGTCTTAGGTCCTTCACTTTCACGCGGCACTGCATCGCATCCCGGCTGTATCCTTTCTCTTTCATGGCTTTCGAGACCTTCTCGAAGGTCTTCGCGTTCCGCTTGCTGGAGCGCAGCTCCGAGAGCACAGACTCCTCGCCCCACACAGCGATCAGATCCATGACTTCCCTGTCAGTCCATGCTGGGGACCTCTTTCTATTCTGGGATTGCCCGGACTCCTCTGCTGGAGAGCTCTGCATCGTTGCAGGTGCTGCGGAGCTCGCCCCGATGTGCAACCAGACCGTCAGATTCAAACCGCCCAGACAGGAAAATGAATTCAAATGTTCGCGGGTCATTTCCTGTGTGGCTGGCCAGAGAATCCAAGCTCGGACTGCTGTCCAGAGCGTCAACAGAGTGGTGCAGTGTGGGATAGCTCCCGGAGCTACTAAGTTCGATTAGCATCCACACCAAGCCTAATTCGAGCTAGCCATGTCGAATTTAGCGTTACTCCACCTGCCGGGGTGGAGTACCAAATTCGAACTAAAGAGCCCTCTAGTTCGAATTAAATGGCTTCCTGGTGTGGACGGTTGAGCGGTTAGTTCAAATTAACGCTGATAAATTCGAATTAAAGTCCTAGTGTAGACCAGGCCTTAGAGATTTTAGTAAATGATTGTAGGACAGGATATTGCTTTTAAAGATATTTAAGACTCCTGTGAATTCAGAAGCTGGTTTAACTCTATCAAAATTATATATAGAGATTTCCCTTTGACCCAAGCAGTGAGCCAATATTCTGGGTCTTGTGCATAGTTACATTGAGAGGAGAAAGTGATGACAGAGTCAGGTATGTTTGTTGATGCAACCCTACTTATTTACATAACAGCTACAAAGTCCTGTTTCCCTGAACACAACGGGACCAGACAACAGGAGGCACTTTCTTTGATCCCAGCTCCAAGCCTCTTTCCAGCCAGCACTCTGCCCAAAAACTCTCTTTCCCTCTCAGCTTTCAGTATCCTGCTCCAAGTGCTCCTCTGGCTGTGTCTGGCTTTCTTATTGCTTTTGAGATATTTCTGCTGCTTCTATCACATAGCATGACTCTGCTTTTCTTATCAGACCCAAAGGAACCCTCTTGGGCCACATGGCCCTGTCCTGCCCATGCTCTTCTGCGGTCTTCTCCTTGGGTGGTAGTTTTCCATTGCTTCAGCTGAGACTAAATAAAGGGGCATTTAAGGTTCCCTTATTTAGCTTGAGTGGAAGGTGGCTATCACAGCCACCAATTTCAGCAAGTAGTTGTGATTGCCCATAGATCTAAGACATGCTTGTTGGGAGCCACTTAATCTCTAATAGAACAATAGAATAATAAAAAGTGCTTGGAGCCATTATAAATATTGTCATTAATAACATCAATCATTAAGATATCAGACTGGACTGGAAACAACTACACTGCCTACAGCATAGATGAATCCTTATTTCAGATAAGATAAGCCATGAAAAAGGCTAATGAAGTCCTAGGATGCATCAGAGGAGGTATTTCCAGTAGAGACAGGGAAGTGTTATTACCATTCTGCAAGGCACTGGTGAGACCTCATCTGGAATGCTGGATGCAGTTCTGGTCGTCCATGTTTAAGAAAGATTAATTCAAACTGGAACAGGTGCAGAGGAGGGCTATTAGTATGATCTGAGACATGGAGAACCCATCTTATGAGAGGAGACTCAAATAATTGGCTTGTTTAGCCTAACCAAATGAAGGCTGGGGTGGGATATGATTGCTCTCTATAAATACATCAGAGTGACAAATACCAAGGAGGGAGAGGATTTATTTATGTTAAGTGAATGTGGGCACAAGAACCAATGGCCATTAACAAGTTTCAGCTTGAAATTAGAAGAAAGTTTCTAACCATCAGAGGAGTGAAGTTCTGGAACAGCCTCCCAAGGGGAGTAGGGGGTAAAAATGTAACTGGCTTGATAAGTTTATGTGGGGGATGGTATGATGAGATGGTACAATCGTATGTAGCCATTCTGCAACTGCTAGCAGCAAATATCTCCAACGGCTGGTGATGGGACACTAGGGGCTTGGCTACACTTACAAATTTGCAGCGCTGCAGCAGGGTGTGAAAACACACCCTCTCCAGCGCTGCAAATTGCGGCACTGCAAAGCGCGTGTGGTCAAAGCCCCAGCGCTGTACGTTATTCCCCATAGGGAGGTGGAGTACGGACAGCGCTGGGAGAGCTCTCTCCCAGCGCTGGCGCTTTGACTACACTTAGCGCTTCAAAGCGCTGCCACGGCAGCGCTACTGCAGCAGCACTTTGAAGTGCTAAGTGTAGCCACAGCCTAGATGAGGCAGGCTCTGACTTACTACAGAGAATTTGTAGCCAGGTGTCTGGCTGGTGGGTCTCTCCCACATGGTCAGGGTCTAACTAATCACTATTTTTGGGGTCAGGAAGGAATTTTCCCCCAGGTCAGATTGGCAGAGACTATGGGGTATTTTTGTCTTCCTCTGCATGGGTACCTTGCAGATTTAAACTACCGTAAATTGTGGAGTCTCTGTAACTTGAAGTCTTTAAATCATGATTTGAGCACTTCTGTAACTCAGTGAGAGGTTAGGGGGCCTGCTGTAGGAGTGGGCGGGTGAGGTTCTGTGGCCTGCAACATGAACGAGGTTAGAGTAGATGATCATATGGTCCCTTCTGACCTTAAAGTCTATGAGTCTATAATAACACCCCATCACAGGGAGACCCGGCACCAACTCAAGGGGGCTGGCTGGCATGGAGAGAAGGAGAAGGGCTCCTCTGCCCAGCTGGGAGGTGTCAGGGCAAAGCCCAGCTGTCTGGGAGCAGAAAAGGGCCAGACCAAGGCTGGGGAGGGGAAAGCTGAGCTGCCTGCCTCACAGGGGTTGATGTAGGAAGTGGGGCCATTGGTGTTTTCCAGCCTAGATGCCCATTAGAACTGCTCCTGAGGTTCAGATAGCAGTGCTGTCAGATGGACATTTTCTGGCTTCATTTCTCTGGCATTAGGCTGGTTTAGCAGAAGAGTAACATTACTGTGTTTTATCTTAAAGCATCCACCACCCCAGAGAGAAGAGACATTGACATACGCGATCATCACTCTGCAGCGGGAGACATGTCATTAATGCTCCACTGGCTGAAATGCAGGACTCATCGTTGTGCAGCTGCATCACAGAACCTCCCAAAATCACAGGCAACTGTAACCCAGGCTTTGCAGCAAGGAAGTGGGGAACCTTCTCTGGGGCCACAGCAGGACAATGCACAGCACCCCAAAGTGCTATAGGACACTGGAATATTCTTAGGGCAAATGCAGCCTGTTTGCCTTTTGGAAAAAAGTCACTGGCTGCTGCCGGCACCAGGTCCCTCACTAACCTCCCAGGCTGCCCTGGACCCCACATCCCCCTGAAGTATGGGCCCCCCCCAAAGCCCAAACATTGGTGGAGCCAGGCCCACATTCCTAACTATTGATGACACACAGGTACCATGGGCCCATATAACTCACCGTCTGTGAAGGGAAAAAAACTATATTTTACAGTGCTTTTCAGAAATCTATTGTGACATTCTGTTCATTGGGGGAGCACCCAGTAACACCCCACATTCCTTATCTGCATATAATCGCGATCTCACATATAAAGCATACCTTGTAAGGTATCAGGGGAAAGGTTATGATCTGCTGAAAGTCATTTCTCTCTCCATATATGTATATCTTTAATGCATGCGAAGTTATGAGGATTGTGTTGTATGTGGTCACTAAAGCATGCTGTAAGTTGGGGAATCAACCAGATATCCCCAGAGGCAACAGCAAGGAAAGTAACCAATGCCCAGGCAAGGTGTGAAACAACCCATCAACAGCCGTTGTCCAGCAAGGAAACTACAATGCAATGACTCACCTGCATGAGGCCACACCAGGGGGGTTGCTCAGATTTGCCTGGAGACTCAGCAATGCCCCCCAGACATTCCTGGACATGTGTTCTACAAGCACATGGACTGAGGGTATAAAACTGAACACAGCAGGCTCAGGCTTGCCTTTCTCCTTCACTCACCTACACTGCAAGTGTAACACAGAAACCGCGGTCATTGGCTGGAAGGATCAACCCGGGGACCTTTGGAGCTTAATGCATGCACCTCTAACTGCCTGTTGAGCAGACTCATTTAATTATTCCCTCTCCTGTCTTGTTTCCATTCCAGCACTCAGCAACTCCCCTGACACTGAGGGCAGCCAATGAGTTGGTCCCGCTGGTCTGTGCTGCAGAAGCGATCAGCTCAGAGCCCCCTCTGCACAGCGCGTTGTTCACACATATGGTATGCACTGAATCTCCACGGGTGTTCCTGCTGCCTGGTTCTCGCCATCAGGCAGGGGAGCGCTACGGCTGCCCCGTGAACAGACCCGCAACGAAATCACGGGCCGCTGTGAGGGAACCATCTGTGGGTGTTTTAGGGCACGTCTGTGTGTGAACGTGCTGAACCTTGCACTAAACCCTCTGCAGCTGATGGAGCTAACATTGGGTGTTAGTCACAACAGCTGGATGGACTGGAGACCGTTGGCGCCCAGCCAGGCCTGGCCACTCCCAGCCCTGCCCCAAAGAAGAGACCCAGTTCAAGGGAGCTGGCTGGGTCACTCAGTGCCACTTTGTGGCCAACCAGCCCCAACACACCCTGAGTGTAAAACAGGGTCACCTTCAGTCTTTGAAACCCCCGCTCTGGTGCCGGTGAATTCGATGGGAACATGCTGCTTTGGCATACCCCTTCCTTAAAGTGTCTCCTCCTAATCCCCAGATCCCATCCCGACCAGGAAGTTCATTCTGCCCTGGCCTTTTCAAAACTTCCTCCAGAATAAACATAAGAACATAAGAATGGCCCTACTGGGTCAGATGAAAGGTCCATCTAGCCCAGTATCCTGTCTTCCAACAATGGCCATATGCCCCAGAGGTAATGAACAGAACAGGTAATCATAAAGTGATCCACCCCCTGTCTCTCATTCCCAGATTCTGGCAAACAGAGGCTAGGGACACCATTCCTGCCCATCCTGGCTAATAGCCATTGATGGACCTTTCCTCTATGAATTTATCTAGTTCTTTTTTGAACCCTATTATAGCCTTGGCCTTCACAACATCCTTTGGCAAGGAGTTCCACAGGTTGACTGTGTGAAGAAATACTTCCTTTTATTTGTTTTAAACCTGCTGCCTACTAATTTCATTTGGTGACCAATAGTTCTTGTGTTATGAGAAGTAGTAAACAATACTTTCTCTACACCGGTCATGATTTTATAGACCTCAGTCATATCTCCCCTTAGCCATCTCTTTTCTAAGCTGAAAAGTCCCAGTCTTATTAATCTCTCCTCATACGGAAGCTGTTCCATACCCCTAATCATTTTTGTTGCCCTTTTCTGAACCTTTTCCAATTCCAATATATCTTTTTTGAGATGGGGTGACCACATCTGCACACAGTATTCAAGATATGGGCACCATGATATTTTCTGTCCTATTATCATCCCTTTCTTAATTATTCCCAGCACTCTGTTCCTTTTTTTTTTTTTTTTTTGAGTGCCACTGCACATTGAGTGGATGTTTTCAGAAAACTGTCCACAATGGCTCCAAGAGCTCTTTCTTGAGTGGTAACAGCTAATTTAGATCCCACCATTTTATCTGTATAGCTTGGATTATGCTTTCCAATGTGCGTTACTTTGCATTTATCAACATTAAATTTCATCTGCTATTTTGTTGCCTAGTCACTCAGTTTTGACAGATCCTTTTGTAGCTCTTCGCAGTCTGCCTGGGTCTTAATTATCTTTAGTAATTTTGTATCATCTGCAAATTTTGCCACCTCACTGTTTACCCCTTTTTCCAGATAATTTATGAATATGTTGAATAGGACTGGTTCCAGAACAGACCCCTGGGGACATCACTATTAACCACTCTCCATTCTGAGAACTGACCATTTATATCTACCCTTTGTTTCCTACCTTTTAACCAGTTACCAATCCACTAGAGCACCTTCCCTCTTATTGCATGGCAGCTTACTTTGCATAAGAGCCTTTGGTGAGGGACCTTGTCAAAGGCTTTTTGAAAATCTAAGTACAGTATATCCACTGGATCTCCTTGGTCCACATGCTTGTTGACCCCCCTCAAAGAATTCTAGTAGATTGGTGAGGCATGATTTCTCTTTAATAAAACCATCTTGACTCTTCTTCAACAAATTATGTTCATCTATATGTCTAACAATATTGTTCTTTATTATAGTTTCAGCTAGTTTGCCCAGTACTGAAGTCAGGCTTACAGGCCTGTAATTGCCAGGATCACCTCTGGAGCTCTTTTTAAAAATTGGCATCACATTAGGTATCCTCCAGTCATCTGGTACAAAGAGAACAGGAGTACTTATGGTACCTTAGAGACTAACAA